>NW_025063595.1:0-33098 GCF_018153295.1 Drosophila grimshawi
TTTTCTATTAATCGAAGAATATCCCTTAATATCTTTCTTAGATGAGTCGCAAGTCAAATTATTTTGATGCAGTTTTGTTTCAAAGATCAAGTGAATTCTAAAAACACCTTTATAATTGAAATGGGGCAATTTTTGACGAAGATATGGCCATTTATTTCAAGGTAGACCCTATTTAATGCTTTCCTTATATTTTCTATTTATCGAAGAATATCCCTTAATATCTTTCTTAGATGAGTCGGAAGTCAAATTATTTTAATGCAGTTTTGTTCCAAAGATCAAGTGAATTCTAAAAACACCTTTATAATTGAAATGGGGCAATTACAGACGGAGATATGGCCATTTATTTCAAGGTTGACCCTATTTAATGCTTTCCATATATTTTCTATTTATCGAAGAATATCCCTTAATATCTTTCTTAGATGAGTCGGAAATCAAATTATTTTAATGCAGCTTTGTTCCAAAGATCAAGTGAATTCAAAAAACACCTTTATAATTGAAATGGGGCAATTTTAGACGAAGATATGGCCATTTATTTCAAGGTAGACCCTATTTAATGCTTTCCATATATTTTCTGTTGATCAAAGAATCTCCCTTAATATATATCTTAGATGAGTCGGAAGTCAAATTATTTTAATGCAGTTTTGTTCCAAAGATCGAGTGAATTCTAAAAACACCTTTATAATTGAAATGGGGCAATTTTTGACGGAGATATGGCCATTTATTTCAAGGTAGACCCTATTTAATGCTTTCCATATATTTTCTGTTGATCAAAGAATATCCCTTAATATCTTTCTTAGATGAGTCGGAAGTCAAATTATTTTAATGCAGTTTTGTTCCAAAGATCGAGTGAATTCTAAAAACATCTTTATAATTGAAATGGGGCAATTATAGACGAAGATATGGCCATTTATTTCAAGGTAGACCCTATTTAATGCATTCCATATATTTTCTATTTATCGAAGAATATCCCTTAATATCTTTCTTAGATGAGTCGGAAGTCAAATTATTTTAATGCAGTTTTGTTCCAAAAATCGAGTGAATTCTAAAAACACCTTTATAATTGAAATGGGGCAATTTTAGACGAAGATATGGCCATTGATTTCAAGGTTGACCCTATTTAATGTTTGGCTTATATTTTCTATTAATCGAAGAATATCCCTTAATATCTTTCTTAGATGAGTCGGAAGTCAAATTATTTTAATGCAGTTTTGTTCCAAAGATCGAGTGAATTCTAAAAACTTCTTTTTAATTGAAATGGGGCAATTGTAGACGAAGATATGGCCATTTATTTCAAGGTTGACCCTATTTACTGCTTTCCTTATATTTTCTATTTATCGAAGAATATCCCTTAATATCTTTCTTAGATGAGTCGGAAGTCAAATTATTTTAATGCAGTTTTGTTCCAAAGATCAAGTTAATTCTAAAAACACCTTTATAATTGAAATGGGGCAATTTTTGACGAAGATATGGCCATTTATTTCAAGGTAGACCCTATTTAATGCTTTCCATATATTTTCTATTTATCGAAGAATATCCCTTAATATCTTTCTTAGATGAGTCGGAAGTCAAATTATTTTAATGCAGTTTTGTTCCAAAAATTGAGTGAATTCTAAAAACACCTTTAAAATTGAAATGGGGCAATTTAAGACGAAGATATGGCCATTTATTTCAAGGTTGACCCTATTTAATGCTTTCCATATATTTTCTATTTATCGAAGAATATCCCTTAATATCTTTCTTAGATGAGTCGGAAGTCAAATTATTTTAATGCAGTTTTGTTCCAAAAATCGAGTGAATTCTAAAAACACCTTAATAATTGAAATGGGGCAATTTTAGACGAAGATATGGCCATTTATTTCAAGGTAGACCCTATTTAATGCTTTCCATATATTTTCTATTTATCGAAGAATATCCCTTAATATCTTTCTTAGATGAGTCGGAAGTCAAATTATTTTAATGCAGTTTTGTTTCAAAAATCGAGTGAATTCTAAAAACACCTTTATAATTGAAATGGGGCAATTTTAGACGAAGATATGGCCATTTATTTCAAGGTTGACCCTATATAATGTTTGGCTTATATTTTCTATTAATCGAAGAATATCCCTTAATATCTTTCTTAGATGAGTCGCAAGTCAAATTATTTTGATGCAGTTTTGTTTCAAAGATCAAGTGAATTCTAAAAACACCTTTATAATTGAAATGGGGCAATTATAGACGAAGATATGGCCATTGATTTCAAGGTTGACCCTATTTACTGCTTTCCTTATATTTTCTATTTATCGAAGAATATCCCTTAATATCTTTCTTAGATGAGTCGTAAGTCAAATTATTTTAATGCAGTTTTGTTCCAAAAATCAAGCGAATTCTAAAAACACCTTAATAATTGAAATGGGGCAATTTTTGACGGAGATATGGCCATTTATTTCAAGGTTGACCCTATATAATGTTTGGCTTATATTTTCTATTAATCGAAGAATATCCCTTAATATCTTTCTTAGATGAGTCGCAAGTCAAATTATTTTGATGCAGTTTTGTTTCAAAGATCAAGTGAATTCTAAAAACACCTTTATAATTGAAATGGGGCAATTTTAGACGAAGATATGGCCATTTATTTCAAGGTTGACCCTATTTAATGCTTTCCATATATTTTCTTATTATCGAAGAATATCCCTTAATATCTTTCTTAGATGAGTCGGAAGTCAAATTATTTTAATGCAGTTTGTTCCAAAGATCGAGTGAATTCTAAAAACACCTTTATAATTGAAATGGGGCAATTTTTGACGGAGATATGGCCATTTATTTCAAGGTAGACCCTATTTAATGCTTTCCATATATTTTCTGTAGATTAAAGAATATCCCTTAATATCTTTCTTAGATGAGTCGGAAGTCAAATTATTTTAATGCAGTTTTGTTCCAAAGATCAAGTGAATTCTAAAAACACCTTAATAATTGAAATGGGGCAATTTTAGACGAAGATATGGCCATTTATTTCAAGGTAGACCCTATTTAATGCTTTCCATATATTTTCTATTTATCGAAGAATATCCCTTAATATCTTTCTTAGATGAGTCGGAAGTCAAATTATTTTAATGCAGTTTTGTTTCAAAAATCGAGTGAATTCTAAAAACACCTTTATAATTGAAATGGGGCAATTTTAGACGAAGATATGGCCATTTATTTCAAGGTTGACCCTATATAATGTTTGGCTTATATTTTCTATTAATCGAAGAATATCCCTTAATATCTTTCTTAGATGAGTCGCAAGTCAAATTATTTTGATGCAGTTTTGTTTCAAAGATCAAGTGAATTCTAAAAACACCTTTATAATTGAAATGGGGCAATTTTTGACGAAGATATGGCCATTTATTTCAAGGTAGAACCTATTTAATGCTTTCCATATATTTTCTATTTATCGAAGAATATCCCTTAATATCTTTCTTAGATGAGTCGGAAGTCAAATTATTTTAATGCAGTTTTGTTCCAAAGATTGAGTGAATTCTAAAAACACCTTTATAATTGAAATGGGGCAATTATAGACGAAGATATGGCCATTTATTTCAAGGTAGACCCTATTTAATGCTTTCCATATATTTTCTATTTATCGAAGAATATCCCTTAATATCTTTCTTAGATGAGTCGGAAATCAAATTATTTTAATGCAGCTTTGTTCCAAAGATCAAGTGAATTCAAAAAACACCTTTATAATTGAAATGGGGCAATTTTAGACGAAGATATGGCCATTTATTTCAAGGTTGACCCTATTTAATGTTTGGCTTATATTTTCTATTAATCGAAGAATATCCCTTAATATCTTTTTTAGATGAGTCGGAAGTCAAATTATTTTAATGCAGTTTTGTTCCAAAGATCGAGTGAATTCTAAAAACACCTTTATAACTGAAATGGGGCAATTTAGACGAAGATATGGCCATTTATTTCAAGGTAGACCCTATTTAATGCTTTCCATATATTTTCTGTAGATTAAAGAATATCCCTTAATATCTTTCTTAGATGAGTCGGAAGTCAAATTATTTTAATGCAGTTTTGTTCCAAAGATCGAGTGAATTCTAAAAACACCTTTATAATTGAAATGCGGCAATTATAGACGAAGATATGGCCATTTATTTCAAGGTAGACCCTATTTAATGCTTTCCATATATTTTCTATTTATCGAAGAATATCCCTTAATATCTTTCTTAGATGAGTCGGAAGTCAAACTATTTTAATGCAGTTTTGTTTCAAAAAGCGAGTGAATTCTAAAAACACCTTTATAATTGAAATGGGGCAATTTTTGACGAAGATATGGCCATTTATTTCAAGGTAGACCCTATTTAATGCTTTCCATATATTTTCTGTAGATTAAAGAATATCCCTTAATATCTTTCTTAGATGAGTCGGAAGTCAAATTATTTTAATGCAGTTTTGTTCCAAAGATCGAGTGAATTCTAAAAAACACCTTTATAATTGAAATGGGGCAATTATAGACGAAGATATGGCCATTTATTTCAAGGTAGACCCTATTTAATGCTTTCCATATATTTTCTATTTATCGAAGAATATCCCTTAATATCTTTCTTAGATGAGTCGGAAATCAAATTTTTTTAATGCAGCTTTGTTTCAAAGATCAAGTGAATTCAAAAAACACCTTTATAATTGAAATGGGGCAATTTTAGACGAAGATATGGCCATTTATTTCAAGGTAGACCCTATTTAATGCTTTCCATATATTTTCTGTTGATCAAAGAATCTCCCTTAATATCTTTCTTAGATGAGTCGGAAGTCAAATTATTTTAATGCAGTTTTGTTTCAAAGATTGAGTGAATTCTAAAAACACCTTTATAACTGAAATGGGGCAATTTAGACGAAGATATGGCCATTTATTTCAAGGTAGACCCTATTTAATGCTTTCCATATATTTTCTGTTAATCAAGAATATCCCTTAATATCTATCTTAGATGAGTCGGAAGTCAAATTATTTTAATGCAGTTTTGTTTCAAAGATCGAGTGAATTCTAAAAACACCTTTATAATTGAAATGGGGCAATTATAGACGAAGATATGGCCATTTATTTCAAGGTAGACCCTATTTAATGCTTTCCATATATTTTCTATTTATCGAAGAATATCCCTTAATATCTTTCTTAGATGAGTCGGAAGTCAAATTATTTTAATGCAGTTTTGTTTCGAAGATTGAGTGAATTCTAAAAACTTCTTTATAATTGAAATGGGGCAATTGTAGACGAAGATATGGCCATTTATTTCAAGGTTGACCCTATTTACTGCTTTCCTTATATTTTCTATTTATCGAAGAATATCCCTTAATATCTTTCTTAGATGAGTCGGAAGTCAAATTATTTTAATGCAGTTTTGTTCCAAAGATCAAGTGAATTCTAAAAACACCTTTATAATTGAAATGGGGCAATTTTTGACGAAGATATGGCCATTTATTTCAAGGTAGACCCTATTTAATGCTTTCCATATATTTTCTATTTATCGAAGAATATCCCTTAATATCTTTCTTAGATGAGTCGGAAGTCAAATTATTTTAATGCAGTTTTGTTCCAAAAATTGAGTGAATTCTAAAAACACCTTTATAATTGAAATGAATCAATTTAAGACGAAGATATGGCCATTTATTTCAAGGTTGACCCCTATTTAATGCTTTCCATATATTATCTATTTATCGAAGAATATCCCTTAATATCTTTCTTTGATGAGTCGGAAGTCAAATTATTTTAATGCAGTTTTGTTCCAAAGATCGAGTGAATTCTAAAAACACCTTTATAATTGAAATGGGGCAAATTTTGACGGAGATATGGCCATTTATTTCAAGGTAGACCCTATTTAATGCTTTCCATATATTTTCTATTTATCGAAGAATATCCCTTAATATCTTTCTTAGATGAGTCGGAAGTCAAATTATTTTAATGCAGTTTTGTTCCAAAGATCAAGTGAATTCTAAAAACACCTTTATAATTGAAATGGGGCAATTTTTGACGAAGATATGGCCATTTATTTCAAGGTAGACCCTATTTAATGCTTTCCATATATTTTCTATTTATCGAAGAATATCCCTTAATATCTTTCTTAGATGAGTCGGAAGTCAAATTATTTTAATGCAGTTTTGTTCCAAAAATTGAGTGAATTCTAAAAACACCTTTATAATTGAAATGAATCAATTTAAGACGAAGATATGGCCATTTATTTCAAGGTTGACCCTATTTAATGCTTTCCATATATTATCTATTTATCGAAGAATATCCCTTAATATCTTTCTTTGATGAGTCGGAAGTCAAATTATTTTAATGCAGTTTAGTTCCAAAGATCGAGTGAATTCTAAAAACACCTTTATAATTGAAATGGGGCAAATTTTGACGGAGCTATGGCCATTTATTTCAAGGTAGACCCTATTTAATGCTTTCCATATATTTTCTATTTATCGAAGAATATCCCTTAATATCTTTCTTCGATGAGTCGGAAGTCAAATTATTTTAATGCAGTTTTGTTCCAAAATCGAGTGAATTCTAAAAACACCTTTATAATTGAAATGGGGCAATTTTAGACGAAGATATGGCCATTTATTTCAAGGTTGACCCTATTTAATGCTTTCCATATATTATCTATTTATCGAAGAATATCCCTTAATATCTTTCTTAGATGAGTCGGAAGTCAAATTATTTTAATGCAGTTTTGTTCCAAAGATCGAGTGAATTCTAAAAACACCTTAATAATTGAAATGGGGCAATTTTTGACGAAGATATGGCCATTTAATTCAATGTTGACCCTATTTAATGTTTGGCTTATATTTTCTATTAATCGAAGAATATCCCTTAATATCTCTCTTAGATGAGTCGGAAGTCAAATTATTTTGATGCAGTTTTGTTTCAAAGATCAAGTGAATTCTAAAAACACCTTTATAATTGAAATGGGGCAATTTTTGACGAAGATATGGCCATTTATTTCAAGGTTGACCCTATTTAATGCTTTCCATATATTTTCTTATTATCGAAGAATATCCCTTAATATCTTTCTTAGATGAGTCGGAAGTCAAATTATTTTAATGCAGTTTGTTCCAAAGATCGAGTGAATTCTAAAAACACCTTTATAATTGAAATGGGGCAATTTTTGACGGAGATATGGCCATTTATTTCAAGGTAGACCCTATTTAATGCTTTCCATATATTTTCTGTAGATTAAAGAATATCCCTTAATATCTTTCTTAGATGAGTCGGAAGTCAAATTATTTTAATGCAGTTTTGTTTCAAAGATCAAGTGAATTCTAAAAACACCTTAATAATTGAAATGGGGCAATTTTAGACGAAGATATGGCCATTTATTTCAAGGTAGACCCTATTTAATGCTTTCCATATATTTTCTATTTATCGAAGAATATCCCTTAATATCTTTCTTAGATGAGTCGGAAGTCAAATTATTTTAATGCAGTTTTGTTTCAAAAATCGAGTGAATTCTAAAAACACCTTTATAATTGAAATGGGGCAATTTTAGACGAAGATATGGCCATTTATTTCAAGGTTGACCCTATATAATGTTTGGCTTATATTTTCTATTAATCGAAGAATATCCCTTAATATCTTTCTTAGATGAGTCGCAAGTCAAATTATTTTGATGCAGTTTTGTTTCAAAGATCAAGTGAATTCTAAAAACACCTTTATAATTGAAATGGGGTAATTTTTGACGAAGATATGGCCATTTATTTCAAGGTAGACCCTATTTAATGCTTTCCATATATTTTCTATTTATCGAAGAATATCCCTTAATATCTTTCTTAGATGAGTCGGAAGTCAAATTATTTTAATGCAGTTTTGTTCCAAAGATTGAGTGAATTCTAAAAACACCTTTATAATTGAAATGGGGCAATTACTAGACGAAGATATGGCCATTTATTTCAAGGTAGACCCTATTTAATGCTTTCCATATATTTTCTATTTATCGAAGAATATCCCTTAATATCTTTCTTAGATGAGTCGGAAGTCAAATTATTTTAATGCAGTTTTGTTCCAAAAATCGAGTGAATTCTAAAAACACCTTTATAATTGAAATGGGGCAATTTTAGACGAAGATATGGCCATTTATTTCAAGGTTGACCCTATTTAATGCTTTCCATATATTATCTATTTATCGAAGAATATCCCTTAATATCTTTCTTAGATGAGTCGGAAGTCAAATTATTTTAATGCAGTTTGTTCCAAAGATCGAGTGAATTCTAAAAACACCTTTATAATTGAAATGGGGCAATTTTTGACGGAGATATGGCCATTTATTTCAAGGTAGACCCTATTTAATGCTTTCCATATATTTTCTATTTATCGAAGAATATCCCTTAATATCTTTCTTAGATGAGTCGGAAGTCAAATTATTTTAATGCAGTTTTGTTTCAAAAATCGAGTGAATTCTAAAAACACCTTTATAATTGAAATGGGGCAATTTTAGACGAAGATATGGCCATTTATTTCAAGGTTGACCCTATATAATGTTTGGCTTATATTTTCTATTAATCGAAGAATATCCCTTAATATCTTTCTTAGATGAGTCGCAAGTCAAATTATTTTGATGCAGTTTTGTTTCAAAGATCAAGTGAATTCTAAAAACACCTTTATAATTGAAATGGGGCAATTTTTGACGAAGATATGGCCATTTATTTCAAGGTAGACCCTATTTAATGCTTTCCATATATTTTCTATTTATCGAAGAATATCCCTTAATATCTTTTTTAGATGAGTCGGAAGTCAAATTATTTTAATGCAGTTTTGTTCCAAAGATTGAGTGAATTCTAAAAACACCTTTATAATTGAAATGGGGCAATTATAGACGAAGATATGGCCATTTATTTCAATGTAGACCCTATTTAGTGCTTTCCATATATTTTCTATTTATCGAAGAATATCCCTTAATATCTTTCTTAGATGAGTCGGAAATCAAATTATTTTAATGCAGTTTTGTTCCAAACATCAAGTGAATTCAAAAAACACCTTTATAATTGAAATGGGGCAATTTTAGACGAAGATATGGCCATTTATTTCAAGGTAGACCCTATTTAATGCTTTCCATATATTTTTTATTTATCGAAGAATATCCCTTAATATCTTTCTTAGATGAGTCGGAAGTCAAATTATTTTAATGCAGTTTTGTTTCAAAGATCAAGTGAATTCTAAAAAACACCTTTATAATTAAAATGGGGCAATTTTTGACGAAGATATGGCCATTTATTTCAAGGTAGACCCTATTTAATGCTTTCCATATATTTTCTATTTATCGAAGAATATCCCTTAATATCTTTCTTAGATGAGTCGGAAGTCAAATTATTTTAATGCAGTTTTGTTCCAAAGATCGAGTGAATTCTAAAAACACCTTTATAATTGACATGGGGCAATTTTTGACGGAGATATGGCCATTTATTTCAAGGTAGACCCTATTTAATGCTTTCCATATATTTTCTGTAGATTAAAGAATATCCCTTAATATCTTTCTTAGATGAGTCGGAAGTCAAATTATTTTAATGCAGTTTTGTTCCAAAGATCGAGTGAATTCTAAAAACACCTTTATAATTGAAATGGGGCAATTATAGACGAAGATATGGCCATTTATTTCAAGGTAGACCCTATTTAATGCTTTCCATATATTTTCTATTTATCGAAGAATATCCCTTAATATCTTTCTTAGATGAGTCGGAAGTCAAATTATTTTAATGCAGTTTTGTTTCAAAGATCAAGTGAATTCTAAAAACACCTTTATAATTGAAATGGGGCAATTTTTGACGAAGATATGGCCATTTATTTCAAGGTAGACCCTATTTAATGCTTTCCATATATTTTCTATTTATCGAAGAATATCCCTTAATATCTTTCTTAGATGAGTCGGAAGTCAAACTATTTTAATGCAGTTTTGTTCCAAAAATCGAGTGAATTCTAAAAACACCTTTATAATTGAAATGGGGCAATTTTAGATGAAGATATGGCCATTGATTTCAAGGTTGACCCTATTTAATGTTTGGCTTATATTTTCTATTAATCGAAGAATATCCCTTAATATCTTTCTTAGATGAGTCGGAAGTCAAATTATTTTAATGCAGTTTTGTTCCAAAGATCGAGTGAATTCTAAAAACTTCTTTATAATTGAAATGGGGCAATTTTAGACGAAGATATGGCCATTTATTTCAAGGTATACCCTATTTAATGCTTTCCATATATTTTCTATTTATCGAAGAATATCCCTTAATATATTTCTTAGATGAGTCGGAAGTCAAATTATTTTAATGCAGTTTTGTTCCAAAGATCGAGTGAATTCTAAAAACACCTTTTATAATTGAAATGGGGCAATTATAGACGAAGATATGGCCATTTATTTCAAGGTAGACCCTATTTAATGCTTTCCATATATTTTCTATTTATCGAAGAATATCCCTTAATATCTTTCTTAGATGAGTCGGAAGTCAAACTATTTTAATGCAGTTTTGTTCCAAAGATCGAGTGAATTCTAAAAACACCTTTATAATTGAAATGGGGCAATTTTAGATGAAGATATGGCCATTGATTTCAAGGTTGACCCTATTTAATGTTTTGCTTATATTTTCTATTAATCGAAGAATATCCCTTAATATCTTTCTTAGATGAGTCGGAAGTCAAATTATTTTAATGCAGTTTTGTTCCAAAGATCGAGTGAATTCTAAAAACACCTTTATAATTGAAATGGGGCAATTTTTGACGAAGATATGGCCATTTATTTCAAGGTTGACCCTATTTAATGCTTTCCTTATATTTTCTATTTATCGAAGAATATCCCTTAATATCTTTCTTAGATGAGTCGGAAGTCAAATTATTTTAATGCAGTTTTGATCCAAAGATTAAGTGAATTCTAAAAACACCTTTATAATTGAAATGGAGCAATTTTTGACGAAGATATTGCCATTTATTTCAAGGTAGACCCTATTTAATGCTTTCCATATATTTTCTATTTATCGAAGAATATCCCTTAATATCTTTCTTAGATGAGTCGGAAGTCAAATTATTTTAATGCAGTTTTGTTCCAAAGATCGAGTGAATTCAAAAAACACCTTTATAATTGAAATGGGGCAATTTTAGACGAAGATATGGCCATTTATTTCAAGGTTGACCCTATTTAATGCTTTCCATATATTTTCTATTTATCGAAGAATATCCCTTAATATCTTTCTTAGATGAGTCGGAAGTCAAATTATTTTAATGCAGTTTTGTTTCAAAGATCAAGTGAATTCAAAAAGACCTTTATAATTGAAATGGAGCAATTTTTGACGAAGATATGGCCATTTATTTCAAGGTAGACCCTATTTAATGCTTTCCATATATTTTCTATTTATCGAAGAATATCCCTTAATATCTTTCTTAGATGAGTCGGAAGTCAAATTATTTTAATGCAGTTTTGTTCCAAAGATCGAGTGAATTCTAAAAACACCTTTATAATTGAAATGGGGCAATTTTAGACGAAGATATGGCCATTTATTTCAAGGTTGACCCTATTTAATGCTTTGCCTTATATTTTCTATTAATCGAAGAATATCCCTTAATATCTTTCTTAGATGAGTCGGAAGTCAAATTATTTTAATGCAGTTTTGTTTCAAAGATCGAGTGAATTCTAAAAACACCTTTATAATTGAAATGGGGCAATTTTTGACGAAGATATGGCCATTTATTTCAAGGTAGACCCTATTTAATGCTTTCCATATATTTTCTATTTATCGAAGAATATCCCTTAATATCTTTCTTAGATGAGTCGGAAGTCAAATTATTTTAATGCAGTTTTGTTCCAAAGATCGAGTGAATTCTAAAAACACCTTTATAATTGAAATGGGGCAATTTTTGACGAAGATATGGCCATTTATTTCAAGGTAGACCCTATTTAATGCTTTCCATATATTTTCTGATTAATCGAAGAATATCCCTTAATATCTTTCTTAGATGAGTCGGAAGTCAAATTATTTTAATGCAGTTTTGTTCCAAAGATCGAGTGAATTCTAAAAACACCTTTATAATTGAAATGGGGCAATTTTAGACGAAGATATGGCCATTTATTTCAAGGTAGACCCTATTTAATGCTTTCCCATATATTTTCTATTTATCGAAGAATATCCCTTAATATCTTTCTTAGATGAGTCGGAAGTCAAATTATTTTAATGCAGTTTTGTTCCAAAGATCAAGTGAATTCTAAAAACACCTTTATAATTGAAATGGGGCAATTTTTGACGAAGATATGGCCATTTATTTCAAGGTAGACCCTATTTAATGCTTTCCATATATTTTCTATTTATCGAAGAATATCCCTTAATATCTTTCTTAGATGAGTCGGAAGTCAAATTATTTTAATGCAGTTTTGTTCCAAAGATCAAGTGAATTCTAAAAACACCTTATAATTGAAATGGGGCAATTTTTGACGAAGATATGGCCATTTATTTCAAGGTAGACCCTATTTAATGCTTTCCATATATTTTCTATTTATCGAAGAATATCCCTTAATATCTTTCTTAGATGAGTTTCGGAAGTCAAATTATTTTAATGCAGTTTTGTTTCTTTAAAGATTGAGTGAATTCTAAAAACACCTTTATAATTGAAATGGGGCAATTTTTGACGAAGATATGGCCATTTATTTCAAGGTAGACCCTATTTAATGCTTTCCATATATTTTCTATTTATCGAAGAATATCCCTTAATATCTTTCCTTAGATGAGTCGGAAGTCAAATTATTTTAATGCAGTTTTGTTCCAAAGATCAAGTGAATTCTAAAAAACACCTTTATAATTGAAATGGGGCAATTTTTGACGAAGATATGGCCATTTATTTCAAGGTAGACCCTATTTAATGCTTTCCATATATTTTCTATTTATCGAAGAATATCCCTTAATATCTTTCTTAGATGAGTCGGAAGTCAAATTATTTTAATGCAGTTTTGTTCCAAAGATCGAGTGAATTCTAAAAACACCTTTATAATTGAAATGGGGCAATTTTTGACGAAGATATGGCCATTTATTTCAAGGTAGACCCTATTTAATGCTTTCCATATATTTTCTATTTATCGAAGAATATCCCTTAATATCTTTCTTAGATGAGTCGGAAGTCAAATTATTTTAATGCAGTTTTGTTCCAAAGATCGAGTGAATTCTAAAAACACCTTTATAATTGAAATGGGGCAATTTTTGACGAAGATATGGCCATTTATTTCAAGGTAGACCCTATTTAATGCTTTCCATATATTTTCTATTTATCGAAGAATATCCCTTAATATCTTTCTTAGATGAGTCGGAAGTCAAATTATTTTAATGCAGTTTTGTTCCAAAGATCAAGCGAATCCTAAAAACACCTTTATAATTGAAATGGGGCAATTTTATACGAAGATATGGCCATTTATTTCAAGGTTGACCCTATTTAATGTTTTCCTTATATTTTCTATTTATCGAAGAATATCCCTTAATATCTTTCTTAGATGAGTCGGAAGTCAAATTATTTTAATGCAGTTTTGTTCCAAAGATTCGAGTGAATTCTAAAAACTCCTTTATAATTGAAATGGGGCAATTTTTGACGAAGATATGGCCATTTATTTCAAGGTAGACCCTATTTAATGCTTTCCATATATTTTCTATTTATCGAAGAATATCCCTTAATATCTTTCTTAGATGAGTCGGAAGTCAAATTATTTTAATGCAGTTTTGTTCCAAAGATCGAGTGAATTCTAAAAACACCTTTATAATTGAAATGGGGCAATTTTAGACGAAGATATGGCCATTTATTTCAAGGTTGACCCTATTTAATGTTTGGCTTATATTTTCTATTAATCGAAGAATATCCCTTAATATCTTTCTTAGATGAGTCGGAAGTCAAATTATTTTAATGCAGTTTTGTTCCAAAGATCGAGTGAATTCTAAAAAACACCTTTATAATTGAAATGGGGCAATTTTAGACGAAGATATGGCCATTTATTTCAAGGTAGACCCTATTTAATGCTTTCCATATATTTTCTATTTATCGAAGAATATCCCTTAATATCTTTCTTAGATGAGTCGGAAGTCAAATTATTTTAATGCAGTTTTGTTCCAAAGATTAAGTGAATTCTAAAAACACCTTTATAATTGAAATGGGGCAATTTTTGACGAAGATATGGCCATTTATTTCAAGGTAGACCCTATTTAATGCTTTCCATATATTTTCTATTTATCGAAGAATATCCCTTAATATCTTTCTTAGATGAGTCGGAAGTCAAATTATTTTAATGCAGTTTTGTTCCAAAGATCGAGTGAATTCTAAAAACACCTTTATAATTGAAATGGGGCAATTTTAGACGAAGATATGGCCATTTATTTCAAGGTTGACCCTATTTAATGTTTGGCTTATATTTTCTATTTATCGAAGAATATCCCTTAATATCTTTCTTAGATGAGTCGGAAGTCAAATTATTTTAATGCAGTTTTGTTCCAAAGATCAAGTGAATTCAAAAAACACCTTTATAATTGAAATGGGGCAATTTTTGACGAAGATATGGCCATTTATTTCAAGGTAGACCCTATTTAATGCTTTCCATATATTTTCTATTTATCGAAGAATATCCCTTAATATCTTTCTTAGATGAGTCGGAAGTCAAATTATTTTAATGCAGTTTTGTTCCAAAGATCGAGTGAATTCTAAAAACACCTTTATAATTGAAATGGGGCAATTTTAGACGAAGATATGGCCATTTATTTCAAGGTTGACCCTATTTAATGTTTGGCTTATATTTTCTATTAATCGAAGAATATCCCTTAATATCTTTCTTAGATGAGTCGGAAGTCAAATTATTTTAATGCAGTTTTGTTTCAAAGATCAAGTGAATTCTAAAAACACCTTTATAATTGAAATGGGGCAATTTTAGACGAAGATATGGCCATTTATTTCAAGGTAGACCCTATTTAATGCTTTCCTTATATTTTCTATTTATCGAAGAATATCCCTTAATATCTTTCTTAGATGAGTCGGCAGTCAAATTATTTTAATGCAGTTTTGTTCCAAAGATCGAGTGAATTCTAAAAACACCTTTATAATTGAAATGGGGCAATTTTTGACCAAGATATGGCCATTTATTTCAAGGTTGACCCTATTTAATGCTTTCCATATATTTTCTGTTGATCGAAGAATATCCCTTGATATCTTTCTTAGATGAGTCGGAAGTCAAATTATTTTAATGCAGTTTTGTTCCAAAATCGAGTGAATTCTAAAAACACCTTTATAATTGAAATGGGGCAATTTTAGAAGAAGATATGGCCATTTATTTCAAGGTTGACCCTATTTACTGCTTTCCTTATATTTTCTATTTATCGAAGAATATCCCTTAATATCTTTCTTAGATGAGTCGGAAGTCAAATTATTTGAATGCAGTTTTGTTCCAAAGATCAAGTGAATTCTAAAAACACCTTTATAATTGAAATGGGGCAATTTTTGACGAAGATATGGCCATTTATTTCAAGGTAGACCCTATTTAATGCTTTCCATATATTTTCTATTTATCGAAGAATATCCCTTAATATCTTTCTTAGATGAGTCGGAAGTCAAATTATTTTAATGCAGTTTTGTTCCAAAGATCAGGGAATCCTAAAAACACCTTTATAATTGAAATGGGGCAATTTTAGACGAAGATATGGCCATTTATTTCAAGGTTGACCCTATTTAATGTTTGGCTTATATTTTCTATTAATCGAAGAATATCCCTTAATATCTTTCTTAGATGAGTCGGAAGTCAAATTATTTTAAATGCAGTTTTGTTCCAAAGATTAAGTGAATTCTAAAAACTCCTTTATAATTGAAATGGGGCAATTTTTAGACGAAGATATGGCCATTTATTTCAAGGTAGACCCTATTTAATGCTTTCCATATATTTTCTATTTATCGAAGAATATCCCTTAATATCTTTCTTAGATGAGTCGGAAGTCAAATTATTTTAATGCAGTTTTGTTCCAAAGATCGAGTGAATTCTAAAAACACCTTTATAATTGAAATGGGGCAATTTTAGACGAAGATATGGCCATTTATTTCAAGGTTGACCCTATTTAATGTTTGGCTTATATTTTCTATTAATCGAAGAATATCCCTTAATATCTTTCTTAGATGAGTCGGAAGTCAAATTATTTTAAAGCAGTTTTGTTCCAAAGATCGAGTGAATTCTAAAAACTCCTTTATAATTGAAATGGGGCAATTTTTGACGAAGATATGGCCATTTATTTCAAGGTAGACCCTATTTACTGCTTTCCTTATATTTTCTATTTATCGAAGAATATCCCTTAATATCTTTCTTAGATGAGTCGGAAGTCAAATTATTTTAATGCAGTTTTGTTCCAAAGATCGAGTGAATTCTAAAAACACCTTTATAATTGAAATGGGGCAATTTTAGACGAAGATATGGCCATTTATTTCAAGGTTGACCCTATTTAATGTTTGGCTTATATTTTCTATTAATCGAAGAATATCCCTTAATATCTTTCTTAGATGAGTCGGAAGTCAAATTATTTTAAAGCAGTTTTGTTCCAAAGATTGAGTGAATTCTAAAAACTTCTTTATAATTGAAATGGGGCAATTGTAGACGAAGATATGGCCATTTATTTCAAGGTAGACCCTATTTAATGCTTTCCATATATTTTCTGTTGATCGAAGAATCTCCCTAATATCTTTCTTAGATGAGTCGGAAGTCAAATTATTTTAATGCAGTTTTGTTCCAAAGATCGAGTGAATTCTAAAAACACCTTCATAATTGAAATGGGGCAATTTAGACGAAGATATGGCCATTTATTTCAAGGTTGACCCTATTTAATGTTTGGCTTATATTTTCTATTAATCGAAGAATATCCCTTAATATCTTTCTTAGATGAGTCGGAAGTAAAATTATTTTAATGCAGTTTTGTTCCAAAGATCGAGTGAATTCTAAAAACACCTTTATAATTGAAACGGGGCAATTTTAGACGAAGATATGGCCATTTATTTCAAGGTTGACCCTATTTAATGTTTGGCTTATATTTTCTATTAATCGAAGAATATCCCTTAATATCTTTCTTAGATGAGTCGAAAGTCAAATTAATTTAATGCAGTTTTATTCCAAAGATTAAGTAAATTCTAAAAACACCTTTATAATTGAAATATGGCAATTTTAGACGAAGATATGGCCATTTATTTCAAGGTTGACCCTATTTAATGCTTTCCATATATTTTCTGTTGACCAAAGAATCTCCCCTAATATATATCTTAGATGAGTCGGAAGTCAAATTATTTTAATGCAGTTTTGTTCCAAAGATCGAGTGAATTCTAAAAACACCTTTATAATTTAAATGGGGCAATTTAAGCCGAAGATATGGCCATTTATTGCAAGGTTGACCCTATTTAATGTTTGGCTTATATTTTCTATTTATCGAAGAATATCCCTTAATATCTTTCTTAGATGAGTCGGAAATCAAATTATTTTAATGCAGCTTTGTTCCAAAGATCAAGTGAATTCAAAAAACACCTTTATAATTGAAATGGGGCAATTTTTGACGAAGATATGGCCATTTATTTCAAGGTAGACCCTATTTAATGCTTTCCATATATTTTCTGTTGATCAAAGAATCTCCCCTAATATATATCTTAGATGAGTCGGAAGTCAAATTATTTTAATGCAGTTTTGTTCCAAAGATCGAGTGAATTCTAAAAACACCTTTATAACTGAAATAGAGCAATTTAGACGAAGATATGGCCATTTATTTCAAGGTAGACCCTATTTAATGTTTGGCTTATATTTTCTATTAATCGAAGAATATCCCTTAATATCTTTCTTAGATGAGTCGGAAGTCAAATTATTTTAATGCAGTTTTGTTTCAAAGATCGAGTGAATTCTAAAAACTTATTTATAATTGAAATGGGGCAATTGTAGACGAAGATATGGCCATTTATTTCAAGGTTGACCCTATTTAATGCTTTCCTTATATTTTCTGTTGATCAAAGAATATCCCTTAATATCTTTCTTAGATGAGTCGGAAGTCAAATTATTTTAATGCAGTTTTGTTCCAAAGATCGAGTGAATTCTAAAAACACCTTTATAATTGAAACGGGGCAATTTTTGACGAAGATATGGCCATTTATTTCAAGGTAGACCCTATTTAATGCTTTCCATATATTTTCTGTTGATCAAAGAATCTCCCTTAATATCTTTCTTAGATGAGTCGGAAGTCAAATTATTTTAATGCAGTTTTGTTCCAAAAATCAAGTGAATTCTAAAAACACCTTTATAATTGAAATGGGGCAATTTTAGACGAAGATATGGCCATTTATTTCAAGGTTGACCCTATTTACTGCTTTCCTTATATTTTCTATTTATCGAAGAATATACCTTAATATCTTTCTTAGATGAGTCGGAAGTCAAATTATTTTAATGCAGTTTTGTTCCAAAGATCAAGTGAATTCTAAAAACACCTTTATAATTGAAATAGGGCAATTTTTGACGAAGATATGGCCATTTATTTCAAGGTAGACCCTATTTAATGCTTTCCATATATTTTCTGTTGATCAAAGAATATCCCTTAATATCTTTCTTAGATGAGTCGGAAGTCAAATTATTTTAATGCAGTTTTGTTCCAAAGATCAAGCGAATCCTAAAAACACCTTCATAATTGAAATAGGGCAATTTTATACGAAGATATGGCCATTTATTTCAAGGTTGACCCTATTTAATGTTTGGCTTATATTTTCTATTAATCGAAGAATATCCCTTAATATCTTTCTTAGATGAGTCGCAAGTCAAATTATTTTAAACCAGTTTTTTTCCAAAGATTGAGTGAATTCTAAAAACTTCTTTATAATTGAAATGGGGCAATTGTAGACGAAGATATGGCCATTTATTTCAAGGTAGACCCTATTTAATGCTTTCCATATATTTTCTATTTATCGAAGAATATCCCTTAATATCTTTCTTAGATGAGTCGGAAGTCAAATTATTTTAATGCAGTTTTGTTCCAAAAATCGAGTGAATTCTAAAAACACCTTTATAATTGAAATGGGGCAATTTTAGACGAAAATATAGCCATTTATTTCAAGGTTGACCCTATTTAATGTTTGGCTTATATTTTCTATTAATCGAAGAATATCCCTTAATATCTTTCTTAGATGAGTCGGAAGTCAAATTATTTTAAACCAGTTTTGTTCCAAAGATCGAGTGAATTCTAAAAACTTCTTTATAATTGAAATGGGGCAATTGTAGACGAAGATATGGCCATTTATTTCAAGGTTGACCCTATTTACTGCTTTCCTTATATTTTCTATTTATCGAAGAATATCCCTTAATATCTTTCTTAGATGAGTCGGAAGTCAAATTATTTTAATGCAGTTTTGTTCCAAAAATTGAGTGATTTCTAAAAACACCTTTATAATTGAAATGGGGCAATTTAAGACGAAGATATGGCCATTTATTTCAAGGTTGACCATATTTAATGTTTGGCATATATTTTCTATTAATCGAAGAATATCCCTTAATATCTTTCTTAGATGAGTCGAAAGTCAAATTAATTTAATGCAGTTTTATTCCAAAGATTGAGTTAATTCTAAAAACACCTTTATAATTGAAATATGGCAATTTTAGACGAAGATATGGCCATTTATTTCAAGGTTGACCCTATTTACTGATTTCCTTATATTTTCTATTTATCGAAGAATATCCCTTAATTTCTTCCTTAGATGAGTCGAAAGTCAAATTATTTAATGCAGTTTGTTCCAAAGATTAAGTGAATTCAAAAAACACCTTTATAATTGAAATGGGGCAATTTAGACGAAGATATGGCCATTTATTTCAAGGTAGACCCCTATTTACTGCTTTCCATATATTTTCTATTGATCGAAGGATATCCCTTAATATCTTTCTTAGATGAGTCGGAAGTCAAATTATTTTAGTGCACTTTTGTTCCAAAGATCGAGTGAATTCTAAAAACACCTTTATAATTGAAATGGGGCAATTTTAGACGAAGATATGGCCATTTATTTCAAGGTTGACCCTTTTTAATGTTTGGCTTATATTTTCTATTAATCGAAGAATATCCCTTAATATCTTTCTTAGATGAGTCGGAAGTCAAATTATTTGAATGCAGTTTTGTTCCAAAGATCGAGTGAATTCTAAAAACACCTTTATAATTGAAATGGGGTAATTTTTGACGAAGATATGGCCATTTATTTCAAGGTTGACCCTATTTACTGCTTTCCTTATATTTTCTATTTATCGAAGAATATCCCTTAATATCTTTCTTAGATGAGTCGGAAGTCAAATTATTTTAATGCAGTTTTGTTCCAAAAATCGAGTGAATTCTAAAAACACCTTTATAATTGAAATAGGGCAATTTTATACGAAGATATGGCCATTTATTTCAAGGTTGACCCTATTTAATGTTTGGCTTATATTTTCTATTAATCGAAGAATATCCCTTAATATCTTTCTTAGATGAGTCGCAAGTCAAATTATTTTAAACCAGTTTTTTTCCAAAGATTGAGTGAATTCTAAAAACTTCTTTATAATTGAAATGGGGCAATTGTAGACGAAGATATGGCCATTTATTTCAAGGTAGACCCTATTTAATGCTTTCCATATATTTTCTATTTATCGAAGAATATCCCTTAATATCTTTCTTAGATGAGTCGGAAGTCAAATTATTTTAATGCAGTTTTGTTCCAAAAAATCGAGTGAATTCTAAAAACACCTTTATAATTGAAATGGGGCAATTTTAGACGAAGATATAGCCATTTATTTCAAGGTTGACCCTATTTAATGTTTGGCTTATATTTTCTATTAATCGAAGAATATCCCTTAATATCTTTCTTAGATGAGTCGGAAGTCAAATTATTTTAAACCAGTTTTGTTCCAAAGATCGAGTGAATTCTAAAAACTTCTTTATAATTGAAATGGGGCAATTGTAGACGAAGATATGGCCATTTATTTCAAGGTTGACCCTATTTACTGCTTTCCTTATATTTTCTATTTATCGAAGAATATCCCTTAATATCTTTCTTAGATGAGTCGGAAGTCAAATTATTTTAATGCAGTTTTGTTCCAAAGATCGAGTGAATTCTAAAAACACCTTTACAATTGAAATGGGGCAATTTTTGACGAAGATATGGCCATTTATTTCAAGGTAGACCCTATTTAATGCTTTCCATATATTTTCTATTTATCGAAGAATATACCTTAATATCTTTCTTAGATGAGTCGGAAGTCAAATTATTTTAATGCAGTTTTGTTCCAAAGATCGAGTGAATTCTAAAAACTTCTTTATAATTGAAATGGGGCAATTGTAGACGAAGATATGGCCATTTATTTCAAGGTAGACCCTATTTAATGCTTTCCATATATTTTGTATTTATCGAAAAATATCCCTTAATATCTTTCTTAGATGAGTCGGAAGTCAAATTATTTTAATGCAGTTTTGTTCCAAAGATCAAGTGAATTCTAAAAACACCTTTATAATTGAAATGGGGCAATTTTTGACGAAGATATGGCCATTTATTTCAAGGTTGACCCTATTTAATGCTTTCCATATATTTTCTATTAATCGAAGAATATCCCTTAATATCTTTCTTAGATGAGTCGCAAGTCAAATTATTTTAAACCAGTTTTGTTCCAAAGATCGAGTGAATTCTAAAAACTTCTTTATAATTGAAATGGGGCAATTGTAGACGAAGATATAGCCATTTATTTCAAGGTTGACCCTATTTAATGTTTGGCTTATATTTTCTATTAATCGAAGAATATCCCTTAATATCTTTCTTAGATGAGTCGGAAGTCAAATTATTTTAATGCAGTTTTGTTTCGAAGATTGAGTGAATTTTAAAAACACCTTTATAATTGAAATGGGGCAATTTTAGACGAAGATATAGCCATTTATTTCAAGGTTGACCCTATTTAATGTTTGGCTTATATTTTCTATTAATCGAAGAATATCCCTTAATATCTTTCTTAGATGAGTCGCAAGTCAAATTATTTTAAACCAGTTTTGTTCCAAAGATCGAGTGAATTCTAAAAACTTCTTTATAATTGAAATGGGGCAATTGTAGACGAAGATATAGCCATTTATTTCAAGGTTGACCCTATTTAATGTTTGGCTTATATTTTCTATTAATCGAAGAATATCCCTTAATATCTTTCTTAGATGAGTCGGAAGTCAAATTATTTTAATGCAGTTTTGTTCCAAAGATCGAGTGAATTCTAAAAACACCTTTATAATTGAAATGGGGCAATTTTTGACGAATATATGACCATTTATTTCAAGGTAGACCCTATTTAATGCTTTCCATATATTTTCTATTTATCGAAGAATATCCCTTAATATCTTTCTTAGATGAGTCGGAAGTCAAATTATTTTAATGCAGTTTTGTTCCAAAAATTGAGTGAATTCTAAAAACACCTTTATAATTGAAATGGGGCAATTTAAGACGAAGATATGGCCATTTATTTCAAGGTTGACCCTATTTAATGCTTTCCATATATTTTCTATTTACCGAAGAATATCCCTTAATATCTTTCTTAGATGAGTCGGAAGTCAAATTATTTTAATGCAGTTTTGTTCCAAAGATCGAGTGAATTCTAAAAACACCTTTATAATTGAAATGGAGCAATTTTTGACGGAGATATAACCATTTATTTCAAGGTAGACCCTATTTAATGCTTTCCATATATTTTATGTTGATCAAATAATATCCCTTAATATCTTTCTTAGATGAGTCGGAAGTCAAATTATTTTAAACCAGTTTTGTTCCAAAGATCGAGTGAATTCTAAAAACTTCTTTATAATTGAAATGGGGCAATTGTAGACGAAGATATGGCCATTTATTTCAAGGTTGACCATATTTACTGCTTTCCTTATATTTTCTATTTATCGAAGAATATCCCTTAATATCTTTCTTAGATGAGTCGGAAGTCAAATTATTTTAATGCAGTTTTGTTTCAAAGATCGAGTGAATTCAAAAACACCTTTATAATTGAAATGGGGCAATTTTTGACGGAGATATGACCATTTATTTCAAGGTAGACCCTATTTAATGCTTTCCATATATTTTCTATTTATCGAAGAATATCCCTTAATATCTTTCTTAGATGAGTCGGAAGTCAAATTATTTTAATGCAGTTTTGTTCCAAAGATTGAGTGAATTCTAAAAAACACCTTTGTAAATGAAGTGGGGCAATTTTTGACGAAGATATGACCATTTATTTCAAGGTAGACCCTATTTAATGCTTTCCATATATTTTCTATTTATCGAAGAATATCCCTTAATATCTTTCTTAGATGAGTCGGAAGTCAAATTATTTTAATGCAGTTTTGTTCCAAAGATCGAGTGAATTCTAAGAACACCTTCATAATTGAAATGGGCCAATTTTTGACGGAGATATGGCCATTTATTTCAAGGTAGACCCTATTTAATGCTTTCCATATATTTTCTGTTGATCAAAGAATATCCCTTAATATCTTTCTTAGATGAGTCGGAAGTCAAATTATTTTGATGCAGTTTTGTTTTAAAGATCAAGTGAATTCTAAAAACACTTTAATAATCGAAATGGGGCAATTTTAGACGAAGATATGGCCATTTATTTCAAGGTAGACCCTATTTAATGCTTTCCATATATTTTCTATTTATCGAAGAATATCCCTTAATATCTTTCTTAGATGAGTCGGAAGTCAAATTATTTTAATGCAGTTTTGTTTTAAAAATCGAGTGAATTCTAAAAACACCTTTATAATTGAAACGGGGCAATTTTAGACGAAGATATGGCCATTTATTTCAAGGTTGACCCTATATAATGTTTGGCTTATATTTTCTATTAATCGAAGAATATCCCTTAATATCTTTCTTAGATGAGTCGGAAGTCAAATTATTTTAATGCAGTTTTGTTTCGAAGATTGAGTGAATTTTAAAAACACCTTTATAATTGAAATGGGGCAATTTTAGACGAAGATATAGCCATTTATTTCAAGGTTGACCCTATTTAATGTTTGGCTTATATTTTCTATTAATCGAAGAATATCCCTTAATATCTTTGTTAGATGTGTCGGAAGTCAAATTATTTTAAACCAGTTTTGTTCCAAAGATCGAGTGAATTCTAAAAACTTCTTTATAATTGAAATGGGGCAATTGTAGACGAAGATATGGCCATTTATTTCAAGGTTGACCCTATTTAATGCTTTCCATATATTTTCTATTTATCGAAGAATATCCCTTAATATCTTTCTTAGATGAGTCGGAAGTCAAATTATTTTAATGCAGTTTTGTTCCAAAGATCGAGTGAATTCTAAAAACACCTTTATAATTGAAATGGGGCAATTTTTGACGAATATATGACCATTTATTTCAAGGTAGACCCTATTTAATGCTTTCCATATATTTTCTATTTATCGAAGAATATCCCTTAATATCTTTCTTAGATGAGTCGGAAGTCAAATTATTTTAATGCAGTTTTGTTCCAAAAATTGAGTGAATTCTAAAAACACCTTTATAATTGAAATGGGGCAATTTAAGACGAAGATATGGCCATTTATTTCAAGGTTGACCCTATTTAATGCTTTCCATATATTTTCTATTTACCGAAGAATATCCCTTAATATCTTTCTTAGATGAGTCGGAAGTCAAATTATTTTAATGCAGTTTTGTTCCAAAGATCGAGTGAATTCTAAAAACACCTTTATAATTGAAATGGAGCAATTTTTGACGGAGATATAACCATTTATTTCAAGGTAGACCCTATTTAATGCTTTCCATATATTTTATGTTGATCAAATAATATCCCTTAATATCTTTCTTAGATGAGTCGGAAGTCAAATTATTTTAAACCAGTTTTGTTCCAAAGATCGAGTGAATTCTAAAAACTTCTTTATAATTGAAATGGGGCAATTGTAGACGAAGATATGGCCATTTATTTCAAGGTTGACCATATTTACTGCTTTCCTTATATTTTCTATTTATCGAAGAATATCCCTTAATATCTTTCTTAGATGAGTCGGAAGTCAAATTATTTTAATGCAGTTTTGTTTCAAAGATCGAGTGAATTCAAAAACACCTTTATAATTGAAATGGGGCAATTTTTGACGGAGATATGACCATTTATTTCAAGGTAGACCCTATTTAATGCTTTCCATATATTTTCTATTTATCGAAGAATATCCCTTAATATCTTTCTTAGATGAGTCGGAAGTCAAATTATTTTAATGCAGTTTTGTTCCAAAGATTGAGTGAATTCTAAAAACACCTTTGTAAATGAAGTGGGGCAATTTTTGACGAAGATATGACCATTTATTTCAAGGTAGACCCTATTTAATGCTTTCCATATATTTTCTATTTATCGAAGAATATCCCTTAATATCTTTCTTAGATGAGTCGGAAGTCAAATTATTTTAATGCAGTTTTGTTCCAAAGATCGAGTGAATTCTAAGAACACCTTCATAATTGAAATGGGCCAATTTTTGACGGAGATATGGCCATTTATTTCAAGGTAGACCCTATTTAATGCTTTCCATATATTTTCTGTTGATCAAAGAATATCCCTTAATATCTTTCTTAGATGAGTCGGAAGTCAAATTATTTTGATGCAGTTTTGTTTTAAAGATCAAGTGAATTCTAAAAACACTTTAATAATCGAAATGGGGCAATTTTAGACGAAGATATGGCCATTTATTTCAAGGTAGACCCTATTTAATGCTTTCCATATATTTTCTATTTATCGAAGAATATCCCTTAATATCTTTCTTAGATGAGTCGGAAGTCAAATTATTTTAATGCAGTTTTGTTTTAAAAATCGAGTGAATTCTAAAAACACCTTTATAATTGAAACGGGGCAATTTTAGACGAAGATATGGCCATTTATTTCAAGGTTGACCCTATATAATGTTTGGCTTATATTTTCTATTAATCGAAGAATATCCCTTAATATCTTTCTTAGATGAGTCGCAACTCAAAATATTTTAATGCAGTTTTGTTTCAAAGATCAAGTGAATTCTAAAAACACCTTTATAATTGAAATGGGGCAATTTTTGACGAAGATATTGCCATTTATTTCAAGGTAGACCCTATTTAATGCTTTCCATATATTTTCTATTTATCGAAGAATATCCCTTAATATCTTTCTTAGATGAGTCGGAAGTCAAATTATTTTAATGCAGTTTTGTTTCAAAGATCAAGCGAATTCTAAAAACATCTTTATAATTGAAATGGGGCAATTTTTGACGGAGATATGGCCATTTATTTCAAGGTAGACCCTATTTAATGCTTTCCATATATTTTCTGTAGATTAAAGAATATCCCTTAATATCTTTCTTAGATGAGTCGGAAGTCAAATTATTTTAATGCAGTTTTGTTCCAAAGATCGAGTGAATTCTAAAAACACCTTTATAATTGAAATGGGGCAATTATAGACGAAGATATGGCCATTTATTTCAAGGTAGACCCTATTTAATGCTTTCCATATATTTTCTATTTATCGAAGAATATCCCTTAATATCTTTCTTAGATGAGTCGGAAGTCAAATTATTTTAATGCAGTTTTGTTCCAAAAATCGAGTGAATTCTAAAAACACCTTTATAATTGAAATGGGGCAATTTTAGACGAAGATATGGCCATTGATTTCAAGGTTGACCCTATTTAATGTTTGGCTTATATTTTCTATTAATCGAAGAATATCCCTTAATATCTTTCTTAGATGAGTCGCAAGTCAAATTATTTTGATGCAGTTTTGTTCCAAAGATCGAGTGAATTCTAAAAACTTCTTTATAATTGAAATGGGGCAATTGTAGACGAAGATATGGCCATTTATTTCAAGGTTGACCCTATTTACTGCTTTCCTTATATTTTCTATTTATCGAAGAATATCCCTTAATATCTTTCTTAGATGAGTCGGAAGTCAAATTATTTTAATGCAGTTTTGTTCCAAAGATCAAGTGAATTCTAAAAACACCTTTATAATTGAAATGGGGCAATTTTTGACGAAGATATGGCCATTTATTTCAAGGTAGACCCTATTTAATGCTTTCCATATATTTTCTATTTATCGAAGAATATCCCTTAATATCTTTCTTAGATTAGTCGGAAGTCAAATTATTTTAATGCAGTTTTGTTCCAAAGATCGAGTGAATTCTAAAAACACCTTTATAATTGAAATGGGGCAATTATAGACGAAGATATGGCCATTTATTTCAAGGTAGACCCTATTTAATGCTTTCCATATATTTTCTATTTATCGAAGAATATCCCTTAATATCCTTCTTAGATGAGTCGGAAGTCAAATTATTTTAATGCAGTTTTGTTCCAAAAATCGAGTGAATTCTAAAAACACCTTTATAATTGAAATGGGGCAATTGTAGACGAAGATATGGCCATTTATTTCAAGGTATTCCCTATTTAATGCTTTTCTTATATTATCTATTTATCGAAGAATATCCCTTAATATCTTTCTTAGATGAGTCGCAAGTCAAATTATTTTGATGCAGTTTTGTTCCAAAGATCGAGTGAATTCTAAAAACTTCTTTATAATTGAAATGGGGCAATTGTAGACGAAGATATGGCCATTTATTTCAAGGTATTCCCTATTTAATGCTTTCCTTATATTATCTATTTATCGAAGAATATCCCTTAATATCTTTCTTAGATGAGTCGGAAGTCAAATTATTTTAATGCAGTTTTGTTCCAAAGATCGAGTGAATTCTAAAAACACCTTTATAATTGAAATGGGGCAAATTTTGACGAAGATATGGCCACTTATTTCAAGGTAGACCCTATTTAATGCTTTCCATATATTTTCTATTTATCGAAGAATATCCCTTAATATCTTAGATGAGTCGGAAGTCAAATTATTTTAATGCAGTTTTGTTCCAAAGATCGAGTGAATTCTAAAAACTTCTTTTTTAATTGAAATGGGGCAATTGTAGACGAAGATATGGCCATTTATTTCAAGGTTGACCCTATTTACTGCTTTCCTTATATTTTCTATTTATCGAAGAATATCCCTTAATATCTTTCTTAGATGAGTCGGAAGTCAAATTATTTTAATGCAGTTTTGTTCCAAAGATCGAGTGAATTCTAAAAACACCTTTATAATTGAAATGGGGCAAATTTTGACGGAGATATGGCCACTTATTTCAAGGTAGACCCTATTTAATGCTTTCCATATATTTTCTATTTATCGAAGAATATCCCTTAATATCTTTCTTAGATGAGTCGGAAGTCAAATTATTTTAATGCAGTTTTGTTCCAAAGATCGAGTGAATTCTAAAAACACCTTTATAATTGAAATGGGGCAATTTTAGACGAAGATATGGCCATTTATTTCAAGGTATTCCCTATTTAATGCTTTCCATATATTTTCTATTTATCGAAGAATATCCCTTAATATCTTTCTTAGATGAGTCGGAAGTCAAATTATTTTAATGCAGTTTTGTTTCAAAAATCAAGTGAATTCTAAAAACACCTTTATAATTGAAATGGGGCAATTTTTGACGAAGATATGGCCATTTATTTCAAGGTAGACCCTATTTAATGCATTCCATATATTTTCTATTTATCGAAGAATATCCCTTAATATCTTTCTTAGATGAGTCGGAAGTCAAATTATTTTAATGCAGTTTTGTTCCAAAAATCGAGTGAATTCTAAAAACACCTTCATAATTGAAATGGGGCAATTTTAGACGAAGATATGGCCATTGATTTCAAGGTTGACCCTATTTAATGTTTGGCTTATATTTTCTATTAATCGAAGAATATCCCTTAATATCTTTCTTAGATGAGTCGGAAGTCAAATTATTTTAATGCAGTTTTGTTCCAAAGATCGAGTGAATTCTAAAAACTTCTTTATATTTGAAATGGGGCAATTGTAGACGAAGATATGGCCATTTATTTCAAGGTTGACCCTATTTACTGCTTTCCTTATATTTTCTATTTATCGAAGAATATCCCTTAATATCTTTCTTAGATGAGTCGGAAGTCAAATTATTTTAATGCAGTTTTGTTTCAAAGATCAAATTATTTTGATGCAGTTTTGTTTCAAAGATCGAGTGAATTCTAAAAACACCTTTATAACTGAAATGGGGCAATTTAGACGAAGATATGGCCATTTATTTCAAGGTAGACCCTATTTAATGCTTTCCATATATTTTCTGTAGATTAAAGAATATCCCTTAATATCTTTCTTAGATGAGTCGGAAGTCAAATTATTTTAATGCAGTTTTGTTCCAAAAATTGAGTGAATTCTAAAAACACCTTTATAATTGAAATGGGGCAATTTTTGACGAAGATATGGCCATTTATTTCAAGGTTGACCCTATTTAATGCTTTCCATATATTATCTATTTATCGAAGAATATCCCTTAATATCTTTCTTAGATGAGTTGGAAGTCAAATTATTTTAATGCAGTTTTGTTCCAAAGATCGAGTGAATTCTAAAAACACCTTTATAATTGAAATGGGGCAAATTTTGACGGAGATATGGCCATTTATTTCAAGGTAGACCCTATTTAATGCTTTCCATATATTTTCTGTAGATTAAAGAATATCCCTTAATATCTTTCTTAGATGAGTCGGAAGTCAAATTATTTTAATGCAGTTTTGTTCCAAAAGATCAAGTGAATTCTAAAAACACCTTTATAATTGAAATGGGGCAATTTTTGACGAAGATATGGCCATTTATTTCAAGGTAGACACTATTTAATGCTTTCCATATATTTTCTATTTATCGAAGAATATCCGTTAATATCTTTCTTAGATGAATCGGAAGTCAAATTATTTTAATGCAGTTTTGTTTCAAAAATCGAGTGAATTCTAAAAACACCTTTATAATTGAAATGGGGCAATTTTAGACGAAGATATGGCCATTTATTTCAAGGTTGACCCTATATAATGTTTGGCTTATATTTTCTATTTATCGAAGAATATCCCTTAATATCTTTCTTAGATGAGTCGGTAGTCAAATTATTTTAATGCAGTTTTGTTTCAAAGATCAAGTGAATTCTAAAAACACCTTTATAATTGAAATGGGGCAATTTTTGACGAAGATATGGCCATTTATTTCAAGGTAGACCCTATTTAATGCTTTCCTTATATTTTCTATTTATCGAAGAATATCCCTTAATATCTTTCTTAGATGAGTCGGAAGTCAAATTATTTTAATGCAGTTTTGTTCCAAAGATCAAGTGAATTCTAAAAACACCTTTATAATTGAAATGGGGCAATTACAGACGGAGATATGGCCATTTATTTCAAGGTTGACCCTATTTAATGCTTTCCATATATTTTCTATTTATCGAAGAATATCCCTTAATATCTTTCTTAGATGAGTCGGAAATCAAATTATTTTAATGCAGCTTTGTTCCAAAGATCAAGTGAATTCAAAAAACACCTTTATAATTGAAATGGGGCAGTTTTAGACGAAGATATGGCCATTTATTTCAAGGTAGACCCTATTTAATGCTTTCCATATATTTTCTGTTGATCAAAGAATCTCCCTTAATATCTTTCTTAGATGAGTCGGAAGTCAAATTATTTTAATGCAGTTTTGTTCCAAAGATCGAGTGAATTCTATAAAACACCTTTTTAATTGAAATGGGGCAATTTTTGACGGAGATATGGCCATTTATTTCAAGGTAGACCCTATTTAATACTTTCCATATATTTTCTGTTGATCAAAGAATATCCCTTAATATCTTTCTTAGATGAGTCGGAAGTCAAATTATTTTAATGCAGTTTTGTTCAAAAAATCGAGTGAATTCTAAAAACATCTTTATAATTGAAATGGGGCAATTTTAGACGAAGATATGGCCATTTATTTCAAGGTAGACCCTATTTAATGCATTCCATATATTTTCTATTAATCGAAGAATATCCCTTAATATCTTTCTTAGATGAGTCGGAAGTCAAATTATTTTAATGCAGTTTTGTTCAAAAAATCGAGTGAATTCTAAAAACATCTTTATAATTGAAATGGGGCAATTTTAGACGAAGATATGGCCATTGATTTCAAGGTTGACCCTATTTAATGTTTGGCTTATATTTTCTATTAATCGAAGAATATCCCTTAATATCTTTCTTAGATGAGTCGGAAGTCAAATTATTTTAATGCAGTTTTGTTCCAAAGATCGAGTGAATTCTAAAAACTTCTTTTTTAATTGAAATGGGGCAATTGTAGACGAAGATATGGCCATTTATTTCAAGGTTGACCCTATTTACTGCTTTCCTTATATTTTCTATTTATCGAAGAATATCCCTTAATATCTTTCTTAGATGAGTCGGAAGTCAAATTATTTTAATGCAGTTTTGTTCCAAAGATCAAGTTAATTCTAAAAACACCTTTATAATTGAAATGGGGCAATTTTTGACGAAGATATGGCCATTTATTTCAAGGTAGACCCTATTTAATGCTTTCCATATATTTTCTATTTATCGAAGAATATCCCTTAATATCTTTCTTAGATGAGTCGGAAGTCAAATTATTTTAATGCAGTTTTGTTCCAAAAATTGAGTGAATTCTAAAAACACCTTTAAAATTGAAATGGGGCAATTTAAGACGAAGATATGGCCATTTATTTCAAGGTTGACCCTATTTAATGCTTTCCATATATTTTCTATTTATCGAAGAATATCCCTTAATATCTTTCTTAGATGAGTCGGAAGTCAAATTATTTTAATGCAGTTTTGTTCCAAAAATCGAGTGAATTCTAAAAACACCTTAATAATTGAAATGGGGCAATTTTAGACGAAGATATGGCCATTTATTTCAAGGTAGACCCTATTTAATGCTTTCCATATATTTTCTATTTATCGAAGAATATCCCTTAATATCTTTCTTAGATGAGTCGGAAGTCAAATTATTTTAATGCAGTTTTGTTTCAAAAATCGAGTGAATTCTAAAAACACCTTTATAATTGAAATGGGGCAATTTTAGACGAAGATATGGCCATTTATTTCAAGGTTGACCCTATATAATGTTTGGCTTATATTTTCTATTAATCGAAGAATATCCCTTAATATCTTTCTTAGATGAGTCGCAAGTCAAATTATTTTGATGCAGTTTTGTTTCAAAGATCAAGTGAATTCTAAAAACACCTTTATAATTGAAATGGGGCAATTATAGACGAAGATATGGCCATTGATTTCAAGGTTGACCCTATTTACTGCTTTCCTTATATTTTCTATTTATCGAAGAATATCCCTTAATATCTTTCTTAGATGAGTCGTAAGTCAAATTATTTTAATGCAGTTTTGTTCCAAAAATCAAGCGAATTCTAAAAACACCTTAATAATTGAAATGGGGCAATTTTTGACGGAGATATGGCCATTTATTTCAAGGTTGACCCTATATAATGTTTGGCTTATATTTTCTATTAATCGAAGAATATCCCTTAATATCTTTCTTAGATGAGTCGCAAGTCAAATTATTTTGATGCAGTTTTGTTTCAAAGATCAAGTGAATTCTAAAAACACCTTTATAATTGAAATGGGGCAATTTTTGACGAAGATATGGCCATTTATTTCAAGGTTGACCCTATTTAATGCTTTCCATATATTTTCTTATTATCGAAGAATATCCCTTAATATCTTTCTTAGATGAGTCGGAAGTCAAATTATTTTAATGCAGTTTGTTCCAAAGATCGAGTGAATTCTAAAAACACCTTTATAATTGAAATGGGGCAATTTTTGACGGAGATATGGCCATTTATTTCAAGGTAGACCCTATTTAATGCTTTCCATATATTTTCTGTAGATTAAAGAATATCCCTTAATATCTTTCTTAGATGAGTCGGAAGTCAAATTATTTTAATGCAGTTTTGTTCCAAAGATCAAGTGAATTCTAAAAACACCTTAATAATTGAAATGGGGCAATTTTAGACGAAGATATGGCCATTTATTTCAAGGTAGACCCTATTTAATGCTTTCCATATATTTTCTATTTATCGAAGAATATCCCTTAATATCTTTCTTAGATGAGTCGGAAGTCAAATTATTTTAATGCAGTTTTGTTTCAAAAATCGAGTGAATTCTAAAAACACCTTTATAATTGAAATGGGGCAATTTTAGACGAAGATATGGCCATTTATTTCAAGGTTGACCCTATATAATG
>NW_025063596.1:0-2258 GCF_018153295.1 Drosophila grimshawi
TCTTCGTCTAAAATTGCCATATTTCAAATATAAAGGTATTTTTAGAATTTACTCGATCTTTGGAACAAAACTGCATTAAAATAATTTGACTTCCGACTCATCTAAGAAAGATATTAAGGGATATTCTTCGATTAATAGAAAATATATGGCAAACATTGAATAGGTCAACCTTGAAATAAACGGCCATATCTTCGTCAAAAATGGCCATATTTCAAATATAAAGGTATTTTTAGAATTTACTCGATCTTTGGAACAAAACTGCATTAAAATAATTTGACTTCCGACTCATCTAAGAAAGATATTAAGGGATATTCTTCGATTAATAGAAAATATATGGCAAACATTGAATAGGTCAACCTTGAAATAAATGGCCATATCTTCGTCAAAAATTGCCATATTTCAAATATAAAGGTATTTTTAGAATTTACTCGATCTTTGGAACAAAACTGCATTAAAATAATTTGACTTCCGACTCATCTAAGAAAGATATTAAGGGATATTCTTCGATTAATAGAAAATATATGGCAAACATTGAATAGGTCAACCTTGAAATAAACGGCCATATCTTCGTCAAAAATGGCCATATTTCAAATATAAAGGTATTTTTAGAATTTACTCGATCTTTGGAACAAAACTGCATTAAAATAATTTGACTTCCGACTCATCTAAGAAAGATATTAAGGGATATTCTTCGATTAATAGAAAATATATGGCAAACATTGAATAGGTCAACCTTGAAATAAATGGCCATATCTTCGTCTAAAATTGCCATATTTCAAATATAAAGGTATTTTTAGAATTTACTCGATCTTTGGAACAAAACTGCATTAAAATAATTTGACTTCCGACTCATCTAAGAAAGATATTAAGGGATATTCTTCGATTAATAGAAAATATATGGCAAACATTGAATAGGGTCTACCCTGAAATAAACGGCCATATCTTCGTCAAAAATTGCCATATTTCAAATGTAAATGTATTTTTAGAATTGACACAATCCTTGGAACAAAACTGCATTAAAATAATTTGACTTCCGACTCATCTAAGAAAGATATTAAGGGATATTCTTCGATTAATAGAAAATATATGGCAAACATTGAATAGGTCAACCTTGAAATAAATGGCCATATCTTCGTCTAAAATTGCCATATTTCAAATATAAAGGTATTTTTAGAATTTACTCGATCTTTGGAACAAAACTGCATTAAAATAATTTGACTTCCGACTCATCTAAGAAAGATATTAAGGGATATTCTTCGATTAATAGAAAATATATGGCAAACATTGAATAGGTCAACCTTGAAATAAATGGCCATATCTTCGTCAAAAATTGTCATATTTCAAATATAAAGGTATTTTTAGAATTTACTTGATCTTTGGAACAAAACTGCATTAAAATAATTTGACTTCCGACTCATCTAAGAAAGATATTAAGGGATATTCTTCGATTAATAGAAAATATATGGCAAACATTGAATAGGTCTACCCTGAAATAAACGGCCATATCTTCGTCTAAAATTGCCATATTTCAAATATAAAGGTATTTTTAGAATTTACTCGATCTTTGGAACAAAACTGCATTAAAATAATTTGACTTCCGACTCATCTAAGAAAGATATTAAGGGATATTCTTCGATTAATAGAAAATATATGGCAAACATTGAATAGGTCAACCTTGAAATAAACGGCCATATCTTCGTCAAAAATGGCCATATTTCAAATATAAAGGTATTTTTAGAATTTACTCGATCTTTGGAACAAAACTGCATTAAAATAATTTGACTTCCGACTCATCTAAGAAAGATATTAAGGGATATTCTTCGATTAATAGAAAATATATGGCAAACATTGAATAGGTCAACCTTGAAATAAATGGCCATATCTTCGTCTAAAATTGCCATATTTCAAATATAAAGGTATTTTTAGAATTTACTCGATCTTTGGAACAAAACTGCATTAAAATAATTTGACTTCCGACTCATCTAAGAAAGATATTAAGGGATATTCTTCGATTAATAGAAAATATATGGCAAACATTGAATAGGGTCTACCCTGAAATAAACGGCCATATCTTCGTCAAAAATTGCCATATTTCAAATGTAAATGTATTTTTAGAATTGACACAATCCTTGGAACAAAACTGCATTAAAATAATTTGACTTCCGACTCATCTAAGAAAGATATTAAGGGATATTCTTCGATTGTCTAAAATTGCCATATTTCAAATATAAAGGTATTTTTAGAATTTACTCGATCTT
>NW_025063597.1:0-5157 GCF_018153295.1 Drosophila grimshawi
CCAATCGGACCAAACTTCAATTAAAGAATTTTGTGTCGAAACACCTGACACTTAACGTCGACCTCTTATATTACCTCCCATCCTTCTCTTAATAGACCCCTTGTCCTTGTTATTGGAATATGCTACGGATCCAGGACAATTCAATAGATTTCATGGCTTAGTATTATAATCCCAATAACTAGTAGGTGTAGACTTTGACTTACTGGATGTGTTATAACTTTTATTGGTTATAACTCCGTTGTCAAATAATAGTTTATACCTTTTACTCCTTGTTTACTTATTATTCCGAAGGTTTTATAGGTTGTTTATTGGATTTGCGGAGTATTGAGCTGCAGCCATCCCCTTTAATTTCACCTCGGATAAGTTCAACACTACCGGTACGACTGTTTTATGCAGATACCGGATTCCCTATTTTTTTTAATATTCCTATCAGAAACCTTAAGGAATTTCGCTGGACGAGGATTAAGCAGCTTTCTAAGCGCAATCCGCCGCGAAGTGACATATAGTTTCCTGATTCCCCTTTTTGCCTTATATCCTCTCAGAAACCTTAAGAAATTTCGCTGGACGAGGATTAAGCAGCTTTCTATGCGCAATCCGCCGCGAAATGACATATAGTTTCCTAGTTCCCCTTATAATTTCCTTCGTGTTGCATCTCATTATATAACAAAAGGGAATTCTATTCTAGTTTACAGTCAGTTGCATGACTCCCATATTATTATCGATATCGTGATTACAAACAATTTTGCTATCTTAAATTTTAGTTTGCTCCTTCTTTATCAAAATTAGATGTATAAATCAAAGTTTCGCAAGTCATTTACCGAGATGGTTCTGTCTCATAGTACAGAAGATCTCACTCGAATTAGTAACACAGGCAAACATTGTTGCATTTGTTCTGAAATAATAGTTTTCCAGGGTCAGTTATTAGCCACCTCTTGCGGACTTTACTTTCATAGACCGTGCTTCAATTCCCAAGCCAGCAAAAAGAAGGTGTGCCCAATTTGCAAGCAGAGCCTGACACGCCTAACTTCGGCTTCAACTGAGAACCTTAGTCCCACTGGACCCTCTACGTCGAATGCAAGAAGGCCCTCAACATTTCAGTCCCTTCAGACCAGAGCTCAAGCGAAACGTGTTACAAATCCCGATCAAGTCGAAATGCGCAACTCTGAAGATATTAATTTGTCACAGGGCTCAACAACCATGCAGCAAGAGGCACCAAACATGGAATCGATTCAACAATCAATGGCCGAAACAATAAGAGTGGCTATGGTTGAGCAAACCCGATTCATTGCTACCACTTTGGCCGACCAAACGAACAGGTTGGTCCAAGCCCTTTCAGAAGGTCTTAGAGTTAGTCCAACTGCCAACCTAGCGAATGTAACTCCTTCTCACGTGCGGCCTCTGTCAGAAGAACAAAATCAAACGCTAGAGCAATCCCTTCGTTTACCTTCGACAATGGCACCGACCTCGGGCTTCGCTCAAAGCCAGACAGCAAGGAATGGTCCTACAACCAATCAGGCACCACATTTCGAAAACTCTCTTCATTCTGGTGGTGATAGGTCACATTCGGCAGCTGTAGTAACCCCTGTTAATGGAAGATTGGGTTCTGACATTCGTCCAGATCGGATAAGTCAGATAATGGCTAATTGGAAAATTAGGTTTACCGGCAAGGCCACTATGTCCATAGAAGATTTTCTATATCGCGTAGAAGCTTTAACAAAGCAAACATTAGATGGTAATTTCGAGTTGACGGCCAGATATGCCAGTAACCTGTTTGATGGGAGTGCTAGCGAATGGTACTGGCGCTACTATAAAAGTGTCCCGGAAGTTTATTGGCCAGACTTGTGCGTGGCCCTTCGTGGTCAATTTAAGGATGACCGGATGGACCGGAATATAAGGACCGAAATAGAACATCGTAAGCAAAGATCAAATGAATCATTTGACGATTTTTATGGTATCATAGCTTCCTTAGCGGATAAACTGTCCGAGCCCATGTCCGAAAAGTCTTTGGTAGAGATCCTGAGAGCAAACCTGTTGGCTGACATTCAGCATGAGATATTATATGAGCCTGCTAACTCTGTGAAGGATTTGCGTCATCTAGTTCGGACTCGAGAAATCTTCATGCAATCAGTTGCAAAAGCAAAGCAATCAGTTGTTCCTCGACGACTAGTGAATGCCATTTCCGAAACCAAATCTGAGATAGTCTCTGACGAAGACACTATATCCAATGTTGAGTATGACTTGTCGGCGGTAGATTTGTCATGCTGGAATTGCGCTGGAAAAGGCCACCGATATCAAGAGTGTATGGCAGAGCGTAGAGTATTTTGTTATGGCTGCGGCAAGGCAGATACGTACAAACCTAGTTGTATAAACTGCAGTGCAAGCGTTTCAAAAAACTATCATGTGCGTGCACAGCAGAGGTGTGTACGCAAACAGTTGGTCAACAAAGCGACCAATACCGACTAACCCTGTCGCCTTCAGCCTCAGGTCAATCAATTCAACCAGACTTACCTTCCAACAATCATGTTGACCTACCGGACAGACCAAAAACTCGTTCTAAACGTCGTAGAATGGATTTTAAAAATGTATGTCGAATAGAACAAAAATTGCTATTATCTTCAATAATAGCCATACCTAATGATTTACGCCCTCATGCCCAGGTAGTGCTGCTCGGTAAAACCGTAGTGGGACTTATGGACACTGGGGCTTCGGTCAGCTGTATCGGGGGTACTTTCGCTTCTGAACTCCTTCATGGGGATCTAAAGTATAAGGCAATGAACTCCAAAGTAAGAACGGCTGATGGAAAAGCCCAAAACATTGTTGGCAGAGTATTTGCAGAAGTAACTTACAGGGGAGAGACTAAGAATTTGACGTTCTATTTAGTTCCTTCTCTAGCTGCAGAACTTTACCTTGGAATTGACTTTTGGACAGTTTTCGACTTGTTACCGTTACACTTAATGACACAGAGTCTAAATATTTCGTCCCTAAATGACCCGACAATGCGAGAATTGACTCCAAAACAACAAAACTTGCTGCAGGAATCAATAAAGTTGTTCCCGTCTTTTTCAAAGACAGGATTGGGTAGGACATCCTTAATATCACACGTAATTGATGTAGCCGACGCTAAACCTATAAAACAGCGTCACTATGCAGTATCGCCTGCTACAGAGAAGCTGATGTACGAGGAACTCGATCGGATGTTACAACTCGGAGTTATTCAAGAATCAAACAGCTCCTGGTCGTCCCCAGTCGTTTTAGTGAAAAAACCCGGCAAAGTTAGGTTATGCATTGATAGCAGAAAGGTCAATGAAGTAACCGTAAAAGATGCGTATCCTATGCCATTAATTGATGGTATCTTAAGTAGATTGCCGAAAGCAGAGTTTATTACAAGCCTTGACCTTAAGGATGCCTTTTGGCAAATACCTCTCGACCCGAACTCTCGCGACAAGACCGCCTTCACTGTTCCTGGGCGTCCTTTATATGAGTTCGTTGTCATGCCCTTCGGGCTCACTAATGCTCCTCAGTCTATGTCCAGACTAATGGATAAAATAGTTCCAGCGCATTTGCGTAACGAAGTCTTTATTTACCTAGACGACTTACTGATTATTTCAGATTCCTTCGAACGCCATCTCGAAGTCCTGTCGATAGTTGCCTCACATTTATCTCGTGCTAATCTTACCCTTAACGTCGAGAAAAGTAAATTTTGCCGACGAGAAGTTAAGTATTTGGGGCATGTAATTGGCAATGGCATTATCAGTACAGATCCAGACAAAATATCTGCCGTTAAGGACTTTCCAATTCCCCGCTCAGTAAAACAAGTTCGCAGGTTCCTTGGCATGACTGGATGGTATCATAAATTTATCAGAAATTATGCTTCTATTTCATCTCCATTGTCTGATACTCTCAAGGCAAAACGGAAGTTTGAATGGACTGAGGAAGCTCAACAGGCATTCGAGTCCTTAAAGAATCACATGTGTTCGGCTCCGGTATTGCATAGCCCAAACTTTGCTGAGCCTTTTTCAATACATTGTGACGCTAGTCACACTGGAGTTGGGGCTGTGTTGATGCAGACCAATAGTGATGGTGACGATGTGCCAATTTATTTATGTCAAGGAAACTTACTCGATGCCAAAGGCAGTATACGGTCACCGAGAAGGAGTCAAGAGCTTACTGTGGTCACGGATCATGCATCTTTAAAATGGCTCATGACCCAAGTGGATCTTAGTTCACGGCTAGCCCGTTGGTCTCTAAAATTACAGGGGTTTAAATTCAAGATACATCACAAAAAGAGCAGCCAAAATATAGTCCGCGATGCTCTTTCACGTACGTATACGGAAGATTTGTCTTCTGTTGTGCTTAATAGCTTAATAGTCGATTTGGAGTGACCAGAATTTAAGTCCCAAGCCTACGAGTCCATAAAGAATAAGATTCGCACAGCCCAGTCTTCTTTGCCAGACCTAAAGATTGAAAATGAATTTATTTACCGTCGGTGTATGCTGGAAACTTTGGGTGCCACAGCCTCTGATATTGCCTGCACTTAAAACAGCCCATGATGATCCCTTGCATGCGCATGGTGGAATAAACAAAACTTCAGAAAGACTCAGAAGGTTTTATTACTGGCAAAATAAGGTAACAGATGTAACAAATTATATAAATTTCAACTCCTTGCTAGACCGATACAATATTTTCCATGCCTATACGGCATATTATTCTCCTCAGGCTAATGCTTCAGAGAGAGTCAACCGATCCATTCTTTCAGCCATCAAGGCATATGTGGACCCAAGCCATCGTTACTGGGATGAGAAATTGAGTTTCATAAGCTGTGCACATCGCTCAAGCTTTCATTTAGCCATTAACACAACCCCTTACAAATTGGCATTTGGTCAGCATATGGTCACAAACGGAAGTAGCTACAAATTATTGCGAACTCTAGCATGCAAGATGATCGCAGCCTACAATTTAGTCGAGAAGACTCTTTTGATCTCTTGCGTAGTAAGGCGAAAGATTCTATGCAATCTCAGCGCGCACGAAATGAAAAGGCCTACAACTTGCGAGCCAGAGAAGTGACATTCAAAATCGGTCAAGAGGTGTATCGGCGCAACTTTCAACAAAGCAACTTTGCGAAGGGATATAGCTCTAAACTAGCCCCAAGCTTCGTCA
>NW_025063598.1:0-1898 GCF_018153295.1 Drosophila grimshawi
CTTAATATCTTTCTTAGATGAGTCGGAAGTCAAATTATTTTAATGCAGTTTTGTTCCAAGATCAAGTGAATTCTAAAAACACCTTTATAATTGAAATGGGGCAATTTTTGACGAAGATATGGCCATTTATTTCAGGGTAGACCCTATTTAATGTTCGCCATATATTTTCTATTAATCGAAGAATATCCCTTAATATCTTTCCTAGATGAGTCGGAAGTCAAATTATTTTATTGCAGTTTTCTTCCAAAGATCGAGTGAATCCTAAAAACATCTTTATAATTGAAATGGGGCAATTTTAGACGAAGATATGGCCATTTATTTCATGGTAGACCCTATTTAATGCTTTCCATATATTTTCTATTTATCGAAGAATATCCCTTAATATCTTTCTTAGATGAGTCGGAAGTCAAATTATATTAATGCAGTTTTGTTCCAAGGATCGAGTGAATCCTAAAAACATCTTTATAATTGAAATGGGGCAATTTTAGACGAAGATATGGCCATTTATTTCATGGTAGACCCTATTTAATGCTTTCCATATATTTTCTATTTATCGAAGAATATCCCTTAATATCTTTCTTAGATGAGTCGGAAGTCAAATTATATTAATGCAGTTTTGTTCCAAAGATCGAGTGAATTCTTAAAACACCTTTATAATTGAAATGGGGCAGTTTTTGACGAAGATATGGCCATTTATTTCAAGGTTGACCCTATTTAATGTTTGGTTTATATTTTCTATTAATCGAAGAATATCCCTTAATATCTTTCTTAAATGAGTCGTAAGTCAAATTATTTTAATGCAGTTTTGTTCCAAAGATCGAGTGAATTCTAATAACACCTTTATAATTGATATGGGGCAATTTTTGACGAAGATATGGCCATTTATTTCAATGTAGACCCTATTTAATGCTTTCCATATATTTTCTATTTATCGAAGAATATCCCTTAATATCTTTCTTAGATGAGTCGGAAGTCAAATGATTTTAAAGCAGTTTTGTTCTAAAGATTGAGTGAATTCTAAAAACACCTTTATAATTGAAATGGGGCAATTTTAGACGAAGATATGGCCATTCATTTCACGGTAGAGCCTATTTAATGCTTTCCATATATTTTCTATTTATCGAAGAATATCCCTTAATATCTTTCTTAGATGAGTCGGAAGTCAAATGATTTTAATGCAGTTTTGTTCTAAAGATTGAGGTGAATTCTAAAAACACCTTTATAATTGAAATGGGGCAATTTTAGACGAAGATATGGCCATTTATTTCAAGGTAGACCCTATTTAATGCTTTCCATATATTTTCTGTTAATCGAAGAATATCCCTTAATATCTTTCTTAGATGAGTCGGAAGTCAAATTATTTTAATGCAGTTTTGTTCCAAGGATCGAGTGAATACTAAAAACACCTTTAAAATTGAAATGGGGTAATTTTTGGCGAAGATATGGCCATTTATTTCAAGGTAGACCCTATTTAATGCTTTCCATATATTTTCTGTTAATCGAAGAATATCCCTTAATATCTTTCTTAGATGAGTCGGAAGTCAAATTATTTTAATGCAGTTTTGTTCCAAAGATCGAGTAAATTCTAAAAATACCTTTATGTTTTAAATGGGGCAATTTTTGACGAAGATATGGCCGTTTATTTCAGGGTAGACCCTATTTAATGTTCGCCATATATTTTCTATTAATCGAAGAATATCCCTTAATATCTTTCTTAGATGAGTCGGAAGTCAAATTATTTTAATGCAGTTTTGTTCCAAAGATCGAGCAAATTCTAAAAATACCTTTATATTTGAAATGGGGCAATTTTTGACGAAGATATGGCCATTTATTTCAGGGTAGACCCTATTTAATGTTCGCCATATATTTTCTATTAATCGAAGAATATCCCTTAATAT
>NW_025063599.1:0-210212 GCF_018153295.1 Drosophila grimshawi
AAGGTGTTTTTAGAATTCGCTTGATCTTTGGAACAAAACTGCATTAAAATAATTTGACTTTCGACTCATCTAAGAAAGATATTAAGGGATATTCTTCGATAAATAGAAAATATATGGAAAGCATTAAATAGGGTCTAACTTGAAATAAATGGCCATATCTTCGTCAAAAATTGCCCCATTTAAATTATAAAGGAGTTTTTAGAATTCACTTGATCTTTGGAAACAAACTGCATTAAAATAATTTGACTTCCGACTCATCTAAGAAAGATATTAAAGGGATATTCGATAAATAGAAAATATTTGGAAAGCATTAAATAGGGTCTACCTTGAAATAAATGGCCATATCTTCGTCAAAAATTGCCCAATTTCAATTATAAAGGTGTTTTTAGAATTCACTTGATCTTTGGAACAAAACTGCATTAAAATAATTTGACTTCCGACTCATCTAAGAAAGATATTAAGGGATATTCTTCGATAAATAGAAAATATATGGAAAGGATTAAATAGGGTCTAACTTGAAATAAATGGCCATATCTTTGTCAAAAATTGCCCCATTTCAATTATTAAGGAGTTTTTAGAATTCACTTGATCTTTGGAAACAAACTGCATTAAAATAATTTGACTTCCGACTCATCTAAGAAAGATATTAAGGGATATTCTTCGATAAATAGAAAATATATGGAAAGCATTAAATAGGGTCTACCTTGAAATAAATGGCCATATCTTCATCTAAAATTGCCCAATTTCAATTATAAAGGTGTTTTTAGAATTCACTTGATCTTTGGAACAAAACTGCATTAAAATAATTTGACTTCCGACTCATCTAAGAAAGATATTAAGGGATATTCGATAAATAGAAAATATATGGAAAGCATTAAATAGTGTCTACCTTGAAATAAATAGCCATATCTTCGTCAAAAATTGCCCCATTTCAATTATAAAGGTGTTTTTAGAATTCACTTGATCTTTGAAACAAAACCGCATTAAAATAATTTGACTTTCGACTCATCTAAGAAAGATATTAAGGGATATTCTTCGATAAATAGAAAATATATGGAAAGCATTAAATAGGGTCTACCTTGAAATAAATGGCCATATCTTCGTCAAAAATTGCCCCATTTCAATTATAAAGGAGTTTTTAGAATTCACTTGATCTTTGGAAACAAACTGCATTAAAATAATTTGACTTCCGACTCATCTAAGAAAGATATTAAGGGATATTCTTCGATAAATAGAAAATATATGGAAAGCATTAAATAGGGTCTACCTTGAAATAAATGGCCATATCTTCATCTAAAATTGCCCAATTTCAATTATAAAGGTGTTTTTAGAATTCACTTGATCTTTGGAACAAAACTGCATTAAAATAATTTGACTTCCGACTCATCTAAGAAAGATATTAAGGGATATTCTTCGATAAATAGAAAATATATGGAAAGCATTAAATAGGGTCTAACTTGAAATAAATGGCCATATCTTCGTCAAAAATTGCCCCATTTCAATTATTATGGAGTTTTTAGAATTCACTTGATCTTTGGAAACAAACTGCATTAAAATAATTTGACTTCCGACTCATCTAAGAAAGATATTAAGGGATATTCTTCGATAAATAGAAAATATATGGAAAGCATTAAATAGGGTCTACCTTGAAATAAATGGCCATATCTTCATCTAAAATTGCCCAATTTCAATTATAAAGGTGTTTTTAGAATTCACTCGATCTTTGGAACAAAACTGCATTAAAATAATTTGACTTCTGACTCATCTAAGAAAGATATTAAGGGATATTCGATAAATAGAAAATATTTGGAAAGCATTAAATAGGGTCTACCTTGAAATAAATGGCCATATCTTCGTCAAAAATTGCCCCATTTCAATTATAAAGGTGTTTTTAGAATTCACTCGATCTTTGGAACAAAACTGCATTAAAATAATTTGACTTCCGACTCATCTAAAAAAGATATTAAGGGATATTCGATAAATAGAAAATATATGGAAAGCATTAAATAGGGTCTACCTTGAAATAAATGGCCATATCTTCATCTAAAATTGCCCAATTTCAATTATAAAGGTGTTTTTAGAATTCGCTTGATCTTTGGAACAAAACTGCATTAAAATAATTTGACTTCCGACTCATCTAAGAAAGATATTAAGGGATATTCTTCGATAAATAGAAAATATATGGAAAGCATTAAATAGGGTCTACCTTGAAATAAATGGCCATATCTTCGTCAAAAATTGCCCCATTTAAATTATAAAGGTGTTTTTAGAATTCACTTGATCTTTGGAAACAAACTGCATTAAAATAATTTGACTTCCGACTCATCTAAGAAAGATATTAAAGGGATATTCGATAAATAGAAAATATTTGGAAAGCATTAAATAGGGTCTACCTTGAAATAAATGGCCATATCTTCGTCAAAAATTGCCCCATTTCAATTATAAAGGTCTTTTTAGAATTCACTCAATCTTTGAAACAAAACTGCATTAAAATAATTTGACTTCCGACTCATCTAAGAAAGATATTAAGGGATATTCGATAAATAGAAAATATATGGAAAGCATTAAATAGGGTCTACCTTGAAATAAATGGCCATATCTTCATCTAAAATTGCCCAATTTCAATTATAAAGGTGTTTTTAGAATTCGCTTGATCTTTGGAACAAAACTGCATTAAAATAATTTGACTTCCGACTCATCTAAAAAAGATATTAAGGGATATTCTTCGATAAATAGAAAATATATGGAAAGCATTAAATAGGGTCTACCTTGAAATAAATGGCCATATCTTCGTCAAAAATTGCCCCATTTAAATTATAAAGGTGTTTTTAGAATTCACTTGATCTTTGGAAACAAACTGCATTAAAATAATTTGACTTCCGACTCATCTAAGAAAGATATTAAGGGATATTCTTCGATAAATAGAAAATATATGGAAAGCATTAAATAGGGTCTACCTTGAAATAAATGGCCATATCTTCATCTAAAATTGCCCAATTTCAATTATAAAGGTGTTTTTAGAATTCGCTCGATCTTTGGAACAAAACTGCATTAAAATAATTTGACTTCCGACTCATCTAAGAAAGATATTAAGGGATATTCGATAAATAGAAAATATATGGAAAGCATTAAATAGGGTCTACCTTGAAATAAATGGCCATATCTTCATCTAAAATTGCCCAATTTCAATTATAAAGGTGTTTTTAGAATTCGCTTGATCTTTGGAACAAAACTGCATTAAAATAATTTGACTTCCGACTCATCTAAGAAAGATATTAAGGGATATTCTTCGATAAATAGAAAATATATGGAAAGCATTAAATAGGGTCTACCTTGAAATAAATGGCCATATCTTCATCTAAAATTGCCCAATTTCAATTATAAAGGTGTTTTTAGAATTCGCTTGATCTTTGGAACAAAACTGCATTAAAATAATTTGACTTTCGACTCATCTAAGAAAGATATTAAGGGATATTCTTCGATAAATAGAAAATATATGGAAAGCATTAAATAGGGTCTAACTTGAAATAAATGGCCATATCTTCGTCAAAAATTGCCCCATTTAAATTATAAAGGTGTTTTTAGAATTCACTTGATCTTTGGAACAAAACTGCATTAAAATAATTTGACTTCCGACTCATCTAAGAAAGATATTAAGGGATATTCGATAAATAGAAAATATTTGGAAAGCATTAAATAGGGTCTACCTTGAAATAAATGGCCATATCTTCGTCAAAAATTGCCCAATTTCAATTATAAAGGTGTTTTTAGAATTCACTTGATCTTTGGAACAAAACTGCATTAAAATAATTTGACTTCCGACTCATCTAAGAAAGATATTAAGGGATATTCTTCGATAAATAGAAAATATATGGAAAGCATTAAATAGGGTCTAACTTGAAATAAATGGCCATATCTTTGTCAAAAATTGCCCCATTTCAATTATTAAGGAGTTTTTAGAATTCACTTGATCTTTGGAAACAAACTGCATTAAAATAATTTGACTTCCGACTCATCTAAGAAAGATATTAAGGGATATTCTTCGATAAATAGAAAATATATGGAAAGCATTAAATAGGGTCTACCTTGAAATAAATGGCCATATCTTCATCTAAAAATGCCCAATTTCAATTATAAAGGTGTTTTTAGAATTCACTTGATCTTTGGAACAAAACTGCATTAAAATAATTTGACTTCTGACTCATCTAAGAAAGATATTAAGGGATATCTTCGATAAATAGAAAATATTTGGAAAGCATTAAATAGTGTCTACCTTGAAATAAATGGCCATATCTTCGTCAAAAATTGCCCCATTTCAATTATAAAGGTGTTTTTAGAATTCACTTGATCTTTGGAACAAAACTGCATTAAAATAATTTGACTTCCGACTCATCTAAGAAAGATATTAAGGGATATTCTTCGATAAATAGAAAATATATGGAAAGCATTAAATAGTGTCTACCTTGAAATAAATGGCCATATCTTCGTCAAAAATTGCCCCATTTCAATTATAAAGGAGTTTTTAGAATTCACTTGATCTTTGGAAACAAACTGCATTAAAATAATTTGACTTCCGACTCATCTAAGAAAGATATTAAGGGATATTCTTCGATAAATAGAAAATATATGGAAAGCATTAAATAGGGTCTACCTTGAAATAAATGGCCATATCTTCATCTAAAATTGCCCAATTTCAATTATAAAGGTGTTTTTAGAATTCACTTGATCTTTGGAACAAAACTGCATTAAAATAATTTGACTTCCGACTCATCTAAGAAAGATATTAAGGGATATTCTTCGATAAATAGAAAATATATGGAAAGCATTAAATAGGGTCTACCTTGAAATAAATGGCCATATCTTCCTCAAAAATTGCCCCATTTCAATTATTAAGGAGTTTTTAGAATTCACTTGATCTTTGGAACAAAACTGCATTAAAATAATTTGACTTCCGACTCATCTAAAAAAGATATTAAGGGATATTCTTCGATAAATAGAAAATATATGGAAAGCATTAAATAGGGTCTACCTTGAAATAAATGGCCATATCTTCATCTAAAATTGCCCAATTTCAATTATAAAGGTGTTTTTAGAATTCACTCGATCTTTGGAACAAAACTGCATTAAAATAATTTGACTTCTGACTCATCTAAGAAAGATATTAAGGGATATTCGATAAATAGAAAATATTTGGAAAGCATTAAATAGGGTCTACCTTGAAATAAATGGCCATATCTTCGTCAAAAATTGCCCCATTTCAATTATAAAGGTGTTTTTAGAATTCGCTCGATCTTTGGAACAAAACTGCATTAAAATAATTTGACTTCCGACTCATCTAAGAAAGATATTAAGGGATATTCGATAAATAGAAAATATATGGAAAGGATTAAATAGGGTCTACCTTGAAATAAATGGCCATATCTTCATCTAAAATTGCCCAATTTCAATTATAAAGGTGTTTTTAGAATTCGCTTGATCTTTGGAACAAAACTGCATTAAAATAATTTGACTTCCGACTCATCTAAGAAAGATATTAAGGGATATTCTTCGATAAATAGAAAATATATGGAAAGCATTAAATAGGGTCTACCTTGAAATAAATGGCCATATCTTCGTCAAAAATTGCCCCATTTAAATTATAAAGGTGTTTTTAGAATTCACTTGATCTTTGGAAACAAACTGCATTAAAATAATTTGACTTCCGACTCATCTAAGAAAGATATTAAGGGATATTCTTCGATAAATAGAAAATATATGGCAAGCATTAAATAGGGTCTACCTTGAAATAAATGGCCATATCTTCATCTAAAATTGCCCAATTTCAATTATAAAGGTGTTTTTAGAATTCACTTGATCTTTGGAACAAAACTGCATTAAAATAATTTGACTTCCGACTCATCTAAGAAAGATATTAAGGGATATTCGATAAATAGAAAATATATGGAAAGGATTAAATAGGGTCTACCTTGAAATAAATGGCCATATCTTCATCTAAAATTGCCCAATTTCAATTATAAAGGTGTTTTTAGAATTCGCTTGATCTTTGGAACAAAACTGCATGAAAATAATTTGACTTCCGACTCATCTAAGAAAGATATTAAGGGATATTCTTCGATAAATAGAAAATATATGGAAAGCATTAAATAGGGTCTACCTTGAAATAAATGGCCATATCTTCGTCAAAAATTGCCCCATTTCAATTATAAAGGTGCTTTTAGAATTCACTTGATCTTTGGAAACAAACTGCATTAAAATAATTTGACTTCCGACTCATCTAAGAAAGATATTAAGGGATATTCTTCGATAAATAGAAAATATATGGAAAGCATTAAATAGGGTCTACCTTGAAATAAATGGCCATATCTTCGTCAAAAATTGCCCCATTTCAATTATAAAGGTGTTTTTAGAATTCACTTGATCTTTGGAACAAAACTGCATTAAAATAATTTGACTTCCGACTCATCTAAGAAAGATATTAAGGGATATTCTTCGATAAATAGAAAATATATGGAAAGCATTAAATAGTGTCTACCTTGAAATAAATGGCCATATCTTCGTCAAAAATTGCCACATTTCAATTATAAAGGTGTTTTTAGAATTCACTTGATCTTTGGAACAAAACTGCATTAAAATAATTTGACTTCCGACTCATCTAAGAAAGATATTAAGGGATATTCTTCGATAAATAGAAAATATATGGAAAGCATTAAATAGGGTCTATCTTGAAATAAATGGCCATATCTTCGTCAAAAATTGCCCCATTTATATTATAAAGGAGTTTTTAGAATTCACTTGATCTTTGGAAACAAACTGCATTAAAATAATTCTAAAATAATTATATATATTATAATTAAAAATATTCTTCGATAAATAGAAAATATATGGAAAGCATTAAATAGGGTCTACCTTGAAATAAATGGCCATATCTTCATCTAAAATTGCCCAATTTCAATTATAAAGGTGTTTTTAGAATTCACTTGATCTTTGGAACAAAACTGCATTAAAATAATTTGACTTCCGACTCATCTAAAAAAGATATTAAGGGATATTCTTCGATAAATAGAAAATATTTGGAAAGCATTAAATAGGGTCTACCTTGAAATAAATGGCCATATCTTCGTCAAAAATTGCCCCATTTCAATTATAAAGGTGTTTTTAGAATTCGCTCGATCTTTGGAACAAAACTGCATTAAAATAATTTGACTTCCGACTCATCTAAGAAAGATATTAAGGGATATTCTTTGATAAATAGAAAATATATGGAAAGCATTAAATAGGGTCTACCTTGAAATAAATAGCCATATCTTCGTCAAAAACTGCCCCACTTCAATTATAAAGGTGTTTTTAGAATTCGCTTAATCTTTGGAACAAAACTGCATTAAAATAATTTGACTTCCGACTCATCTAAGAAAGATATTAAGGGATATTCTTCGATAAATAGAAAATATATGGAAAGCATTAAATAGGGTCTACCTTGAAATAAATGGCCATATCTTCGTCAAAAATTGCCCCATTTCAATTATAAAGGTGTTTTTAGAATTCACTCGATCTTTGGAACAAAACTGCATTAAAATAATTTGACTTCCGACTCATCTAAGAAAGATATTAAGGGATATTCGATAAATAGAAAATATATGGAAAGGATTAAATAGGGTCTACCTTGAAATAAATGGCCATATCTTCGTCAAAAATTGCCCAATTTCAATTATAAAGGTGTTTTTAGAATTCGCTTGATCTATGGAACAAAACTGCATTAAAATAATTTGACTTCCGACTCATCTAAGAAAGATATTAAGGGATATTCTTCGATAAATAGAAAATATATGGAAAGCATTAAATAGGGTCTACCTTGAAATAAATGGCCATATCTTCGTCAAAAATTGCCCCATTTAAATTATAAAGGTGTTTTTAGAATTCACTTGATCTTTGGAAACAAACTGCATTAAAATAATTTGACTTCCGACTCATCTAAGAAAGATATTAAGGGATATTCTTCGATAAATAGAAAACATATGGAAAGCATTAAATAGGGTCTACCTTGAAATAAATGGCCATATCTTCGTCAAAAATTGCCCCATTTCAATTATAAAGGTGTTTTTAGAATTCACTTGATCTTTGGAACAAAACTGCATTAAAATAATTTGACTTCCGACTCATCTAAGAAAGATATTAAGGGATATTCGATAAATAGAAAATATATGGAAAGCATTAAATAGTGTCTACCTTGAAATAAATAGCCATATCTTCGTCAAAAATTGCCCCATTTCAATTATAAAGGTGTTTTTAGAATTCACTTGATCTTTGGAACAAAACTGCATTAAAATAATTTGACTTCCGACTCATCTAAGAAAGATATTAAGGGATATTCTTCGATAAATAGAAAATATATGGAAAGCATTAAATAGGGTCTACCTTGAAATAAATGGCCATATCTTCGTCAAAAATTGCCCCATTTCAATTATAAAGGAGTTTTTAGAATTCACTTGATCTTTGGAAACAAACTGCATTAAAATAATTCTAAAATAATTATATATATTATAATTAAAAATATTCTTCGATAAATAGAAAATATATGGAAAGCATTAAATAGGGTCTACCTTGAAATAAATGGCCATATCTTCATCTAAAATTGCCCAATTTCAATTATAAAGGTTGTTTTTAGAATTCACTTGATCTTTGGAACAAAACTGCATTAAAATAATTTGACTTCCGACTCATCTAAGAATGATATTAAGGGGATATTCGATAAATAGAAAATATTTGGAAAGCATTAAATAGGGTCTACCTTGAAATAAATGGCCATATCTTCGTCAAAAATTGCCCCATTTCAATTATAAAGTTGTTTTTAGAATTCGCTCGATCTTTGGAACAAAACTGCATTAAAATAATTTGACTTCCGACTCATCTAAGAAAGATATTAAGGGATATTTTTTGATAAATAGAAAATATATGGAAAGCATTAAATAGGGTTTACCTTGAAATAAATAGCCATATTTTTGTCAAAAACTGCCCCACTTCAATTATAAAGGTGTTTTTAGAATTCGCTTAATCTTTGGAACAAAACTGCATTAAAATAATTTGACTTCCGACTCATCTAAGAAAGATATTAAGGGATATTCTTCGATAAATAGAAAATATATGGAAAGCATTAAATAGGGTCTACCTTGAAATAAATGGCCATATCTTCGTCAAAAATTGCCCCATTTCAATTATAAAGGTGTTTTTAGAATTCACTCGATCTTTGGAACAAAACTGCATTAAAATAATTTGACTTCCGACTCATCTAAGAAAGATATTAAGGGATATTCTTCGATAAATAGAAAATATATGGAAAGCATTAAATAGTGTCTACCTTGAAATAAATGGCCATATCTTCGTCAAAAATTGCCCCATTTCAATTATAAAGGTGTTTTTAGAATTCACTTAATCTTTGGAACAAAACTGCATTAAAATAATTTGACTTCCGACTCATCTAAGAAAGATATTAAGGGATATTCGATAAATAGAAAATATATGGAAAGCATTAAATAGGGTCTACCTTGAAATAAATGGCCATATCTTCGTCAAAAATGGCCCCATTTCAATTATAAATAGTTTTTAGAATTCTTTTGATCTTAAGAAACAAACTGCATTAAAATAATTTGACTTCCGACTCATCTAAGAAAGATATTAAGGGATATTCTTCGATAAATAGAAAATATATGGAAAGCATTAAATAGGGTCTACCTTGAAATAAATGGCCATATCTTCATCTAAAATTGCCCATTTTCAAATATAAAAGTGTTTTTAGAATTCACTTGATCTTTGGAACAAAACTGCATTAAAATAATTTGACTTCCGACTCATCTAAGAAAGATATTAAGGGATATTCTTCGATAAATAGAAAATATATGGAAAGCATTAAATAGGGTCTACCTTGAAATAAATCGCCATATCTTCATCTAAAATTGCCCAATTTCAATTATAAAGGTGTTTTTAGAATTTGCTTGATCTTTGGAACAAAACTGCATTAAAATAATTTGACTTCCGACTCATCCAAGAAAGATATTAAGGGATATTCTTCGGTAAATAGAAAATATATGGAAAGCATTAAATAGGGTCTACCTTGAAATAAATGGCCATATCTTCGTCAAAAATTGCCCAATTTCAATTATAAAGGTGTTTTTAGAATTCGCTTAATCTTTGGAACAAAACTGCATTAAAATAATTTGACTTCCGACTCATCTAAAAAAGATATTAAGGGATATTCTTCGATAAATAGAAAATATATGGAAAGCATTAAATAGGGTCTACCTTGAAATAAACAGCCATATCTTCGTCAAAAATTGCCCCACTTCAATTATAAAGGTGTTTTTAGAATTCACTATATCTTTGGAACAAAACTGCATTTAAATAATTTGACTTCCGACTCATCTAAAAAAGATATTAAGGGATATTCGATAAATAGAAAATATATGGAAAGCATTAAATAGGGTCTACCTTGAAATAAATGGCCATATCTTCGTCAAAAATTGCCCCATTTCAATTATAAAGGTGTTTTTAGAATTCACTCGATCTTTGGAACAAAACTGCATTAAAATAATTTGACTTCTGACTCATCTAAGAAAGATATTAAGGGATATTCTTCGATAAATAGAAAATATATGGAAAGCATTAAATAGTGTCTACCTTGAAATAAATAGCCATATCTTCGTCAAAGATTGCCCCAATTCAATTATAAAGGTGTTTTTAGAATTCACTCAATCTTTGGAACAAAACTGCATTAAAATAATTTGACTTCCGACTCATCTAAGAAAGATATTAAGGGATATTCTTCGATAAATAGAAAATATATGGAAAGCATTAAATAGTGTCTACCTTGAAATAAATGGCCATATCTTCGTCAAAAATTGCCCCATTTCAATTATAAAGGTGTTTTTAGAATTCACTTGATCTTTGGAAACAAAACTGCATTAAAATAATTTGACTTCCGACTCATCTAAGAAAGATATTAAGGGATACTTCGATAAATAGAAAATATATGGAAAGCATTAAATAGGGTCTACCTTGAAATAAATGGCCATATCTTCGTCAAAAATGGCCCCATTTCAATTATAAATAGTTTTTAGCATTCTTTTGATCTTTGGAAACAAACTGCATTAAAATAATTTGACTTCCGACTCATCTAAGAAAGATATTAAGGGATATTCTTCGATAAATAGAAAATATATGGAAAGCATTAAATAGGGTCTACCTTGAAATAAATGGCCATATCTTCATCTAAAATTGCCCATTTTCAAATATAAAAGTGTTTTTAGAATTCACTTGATCTTTGGAACAAAACTGCATTAAAATAATTTGACTTCCGACTCATCTAAGAAAGATATTAAGGGATATTCTTCGATAAATAGAAAATATATGGAAAGCATTAAATAGGGTCTACCTTGAAATAAATCGCCATATCTTCATCTAAAATTGCCCAATTTCAATTATAAAGGTGTTTTTAGAATTTGCTTGATCTTTGGAACAAAACTGCATTAAAATAATTTGACTTCCGACTCATCCAAGAAAGATATTAAGGGATATTCTTCGGTAAATAGAAAATATATGGAAAGCATTAAATAGGGTCTACCTTGAAATAAATGGCCATATCTTCGTCAAAAATTGCCCAATTTCAATTATAAAGGTGTTTTTAGAATTCGCTTAATCTTTGGAACAAAACTGCATTAAAATAATTTGACTTCCGACTCATCTAAAAAAGATATTAAGGGATATTCTTCGATAAATAGAAAATATATGGAAAGCATTAAATAGGGTCTACCTTGAAATAAACAGCCATATCTTCGTCAAAAATTGCCCCACTTCAATTATAAAGGTGTTTTTAGAATTCACTATATCTTTGGAACAAAACTGCATTTAAATAATTTGACTTCCGACTCATCTAAAAAAGATATTAAGGGATATTCGATAAATAGAAAATATATGGAAAGCATTAAATAGGGTCTACCTTGAAATAAATGGCCATATCTTCGTCAAAAATTGCCCCATTTCAATTATAAAGGTGTTTTTAGAATTCGCTCGATCTTTGGAACAAAACTGCATTAAAATAATTTGACTTCCGACTCATCTAAGAAAGATATTAAGGGATATTCTTCGATAAATAGAAAATATATGGAAAGCATTAAATAGTGTCTACCTTGAAATAAATAGCCATATCTTCGTCAAAGATTGCCCCAATTCAATTATAAAGGTGTTTTTAGAATTCACTTAATCTCTGAAACAAAACCGCATTAAAATAATTTGACTTTCGACTCATCTAAGAAAGATATTAAGGGATATTCTTCGATAAATAAAAATATATGGAAAGCATTAAATAGGGTCTACCTTGAAATAAATGGCCATATCTTCGTCAAAAATTGCCCCATTTCAATTATAAAGGTGTTTTTAGAATTCACTTGATCTTTGGAACAAAACTGCATTAAAATAATTTGACTTCCGGTTCATCTAAGAAAGATATTAAGGGATATTCTTCGATAAATAGAAAATATATGGAAAGCATTAAATAGTGTCTACCTTGAAATAAATGGCCATATCTTCGTCAAAAATTGCCCCATTTCAATTATAAAGGTGTTTTTAGAATTCACTTGATCTTTGGAACAAAACTGCATTAAAATAATTTGACTTCCGACTCATCTAAGAAAGATATTAAGGGATATTCTTCGATAAATAAAAATATATGGAAAGCATTAAATAGGGTCAACTTTGAAATAAATAGCCATATCTTCGTCCAAAATTGCCCCATTTCAATTATAAAGGTGTTTTTAGAATTCACTTGATCTTTGCAAACAAACTGCATCAAAATAATTTGACTTCCGACTCATCTAAGAAAGATATTAAGGGATATTCTTCGATAAATAGAAAATATATGGAAAGCATTAAATAGGGTCTACCTTGAAATAAATGGCCATATCTTCATCTAAAATTGCCCAATTTCAAATATAAAGGTGTTTTTAGAATTCACTTGATCTTTGGAACAAAACTGCATTAAAATAATTTAACTTCCGACTCATCTAAGAAAGATATTAAGGGATATTCTTTGATAAATAGAAAATATATGGAAAGCATTAAATAGGGTCTACCTTGAAATAAATGGCCATATCTTCGTCAAAAATTGCCCCATTTCAATTATAAAGGTGTTTTTAGAATTCACTTGATCTTTGAAACAAAACTGCATTAAAATAATTTGACTTCCGACTCATCTAAAAAAGATATTAAGGGATATTCGATAAATAGAAAATATATGGAAAGCATTAAATAGGGTCTACCTTGAAATAAATGGCCATATCTTCGTCAAAAATTGCCCCATTTCAATTATAAAGGTGTTTTTAGAATTCGCTCGATCTTTGGAACAAAACTGCATTAAAATAATTTGACTTCCGACTCATCTAAGAAAGATATTAAGGGATATTCTTCGATAAATAGAAAATATATGGAAAGCATTAAATAGTGTCTACCTTGAAATAAATGGCCATATCTTCGTCAAAAATTGCCCCATTTCAATTATAAAGGTGTTTTTAGAATTCACTCAATCTTTGAAACAAAACTGCATTAAAATAATTTGACTTCCGACTCATCTAAGAAAGATATTAAGGGATATTCTTCGATAAATAAAAATATATGGAAAGCATTAAATAGGGTCAACCTTGAAATAAATAGCCATATCTTCGTCCAAAATTGCCCCATTTCAATTATAAAGGTGTTTTTAGAATTCACTTGATCTTTGGAACAAAACTGCATTAAAATAATTTGACTTCCGACTCATCTAAGAAAGATATTAAGGGATATTCTTCGATAAATAGAAAATATATGGAAAGCATTAAATAGTGTCTACCTTGAAATAAATGGCCATATCTTCGTCAAAAATTGCCCCATTTCAATTATAAAGGTGTTTTTAGAATTCACTTGATCTTTGAAACAAAACTGCATTAAAATAATTTGACTTCCGACTCATCTAAGAAAGATATTAAGGGATATTCTTCGATAAATAGAAAATATATGGAAAGCATTAAATAGGGTCTACCTTGAAATAAATGGCCATATCTTCGTCAAAAATTGCCCCATTTCAATTATAAAGGAGTTTTTGGAATTCACTTGATCTTTGCAAACAAACTGCATCAAAATAATTTGACTTCCGACTCATCTAAGAAAGATATTAAGGGATATTCTTCGATAAATAGAAAATATATGGAAAGCATTAAATAGGGTCTACCTTGAAATAAATGGCCATATCTTCATCTAAAATTGCCCAATTTCAAATATAAAAGTGTTTTTAGAATTCACTTGATCATTGGAACAAAACTGCATTAAAATAATTTAACTTCCGACTCATCTAAGAAAGATATTAAGGGATATCTTCGATAAATAGAAAATATATGGAAAGCATTAAATAGGGTCTACCTTGAAATAAATGGCCATATCTTCGTCAAAAATTGCCCCATTTCAATTATAAAGGTGTTTTTAGAATTCGCTCGATCTTTGGAACAAAACTGCATTAAAATAATTTGACTTCCGACTCATCTAAGAAAGATATTAAGGGATATTCGATAAATAGAAAATATATGGAAAGCATTAAATAGGGTCTACCTTGAAATAAATGGCCATATCTTCGTCAAAAATTGCCCCATATCAATTATAAAGGTGTTTTTAGAATTCGCTTGATCTTTGGAACAAAACTGCATTAAAATAATTTGACTTCCGACTCATCTAAGAAAGATATTAAGGGATATTCTTCGGTAAATAGAAAATATATGGAAAGCATTAAATAGGGTCTACCTTGAACTAAATAGCCATATCTTCGTCAAAAACTGCCCCACTTCAATTATAAAGGTGTTTTTAGAATTCGCTTAATCTTTGGAACAAAACTGCATTAAAATAATTTGACTTCCGACTCATCTAAGAAAGATATTAAGGGATATTCTTCGATAAATAGAAAATATATGGAAAGCATTAAATAGGGTCTACCTTGAAATAAATGGCCATATCTTCGTCAAAAATTGCCCCACTTCAATTATAAAGGTGTTTTTAGAATTCACTTGATCTTTGGAACAAAACTGCATTAAAATAATTTGACTTCCGACTCATCTAAGAAAGATATTAAGGGATATTCTTCGATAAATAGAAAATATATGGAAAGCATTAAATAGGGTCTACCTTGAAATAAATGGCCATATCTTCGTCAAAAATTGCCCCATTTCAATTATAAAGGTGTTTTTAGAATTCACTTGATCTTTGGAACAAAACTGCATTAAAATAATTTGACTTCCGACTCATCTAAAAAAGATATTAAGGGATATTCTTCGATAAATAGAAAATATATGGAAAGCATTAAATAGGGTCTACCTTGAAATAAATGGCCATATCTTCGTCAAAAATTGCCCCATTTCAATTATAAAGGTGTTTTTAGAATCCACTCGATCTTTGGAAGAAAACTGCATTAAAATAATTTGACTTCCGACTCATCTAAGAAAGATATTAAGGGATATTCTTCGATAAATAGAAAATATATGGAAAGCATTAAATAGGGTCTACCTTGAAATAAATGGCCATATCTTCGTCAAAAATTGCCCCACTTCAATTATAAAGGTGTTTTTAGAATTCGCTTAATCTTTGGAACAAAACTGCATTAAAATAATTTGACTTCCGACTCATCTAAGAAAGATATTAAGGGATATTCTTCGATAAATAGAAAATATATGGAAAGCATTAAATAGGGTCTACCTTGAAATAAATGGCCATATCTTCGTCAAAAATTGCCCCATTTCAATTATAAAGGTGTTTTTAGAATTCACTTGATCTTTGGAACAAAACTGCATTAAAATAATTTGACTTCCGACTCATCTAAGAAAGATATTAAGGGATATTCTTCGATAAATAGAAAATATATGGAAAGCATTAAATAGGGTCTACCTTGAAATAAATGGCCATATCTTCGTCAAAAATTGCCCCATTTCAATTATAAAGGTGTTTTTAGAATTCACTTGATCTTTGGAACAAAACTGCATTAAAATAATTTGACTTCCGACTCATCTTAGAAAGATATTAAGGGATATTCTTCGATAAATAGAAAATATATGGAAAGCATTAAATACGGTCTACCTTGAAATAAATAGCCATATCTTCGTCAAAAATTGCCCCACTTCAATTATAAAGGTGTTTTTAGAATTCGCTTAATCTTTGGAACAAAACTGCATTAAAATAATTTGACTTCCGACTCATCTAAGAAAGATATTAAGGGATATTCTTCGATAAATAGAAAATATATGGAAAGCATTAAATAGGGTCTACCTTGAAATAAATGGTCATATCTTCGTCAAAAATTGCCCCACTTCAATTATAAAGGTGTTTTTAGAATTCGCTTAATATTTGAAACAAAACTGCATTAAAATAATTTGACTTCCGACTCATCTAAAAAAGATATTAAGGGATATTCTTCGATAAATAGAAAATATATGGAAAGCATTAAATAGGGTCTACCTTGAAATAAATGGCCATATCTTCGTCAAAAATTGCCCCATTTCAATTATAAAGGTGTTTTTAGAATTCGCTCGATCTTTGGAACAAAACTGCATTAAAATAATTTGACTTCCGACTCATCTAAGAAAGATATTAAGGGATATTCTTCGATAAATAGAAAATATATGGAAAGCATTAAATAGTGTCTACCTTGAAATAAATAGCCATATCTTCGTCAAAAATTGCCCCATTTCAATTATAAAGGTGTTTTTAGAATTCACTTGATCTTTGGAACAAAACTGCATTAAAATAATTTGACTTCCGACTCATCTAAGAAAGATATTAAGGGATATTCTTCGATAAATAAAAATATATGGAAAGCATTAAATAGGGTCAACCTTGAAATAAATAGCCATATCTTCGTCCGAAATTGCCCCATTTCAATTATAAAGGTGTTTTTAGAATTCACTTGATCTTTGGAACAAAACTGCATTAAAATAATTTGACTTCCGACTCATCTAAGAAAGATATTAAGGGATATTCTTCGATAAATAGAAAATATATGGAAAGCATTAAATAGTGTCTACCTTGAAATAAATGGCCATATCTTCGTCAAAAATTGCCCCATTTCAATTATAAAGGTGTTTTTAGAATTCACTTGATCTTTGGAAACAAAACTGCATTAAAATAATTTGACTTCCGACTCATCTAAGAAAGATATTAAGGGATATTCTTCGATAAATAGAAAATATATGGAAAGCATTAAATAGTGTCTACCTTGAAATAAATGGCCATATCTTCGTCAAAAATTGCCCCATTTCAATTATAAAGGAGTTTTTAGAATTCACTTGATCTTTGCAAACAAACTGCATCAAAATAATTTGACTTCCGACTCATCTAAGAAAGATATTAAGGGATATTCTTCGATAAATAGAAAATATATGGAAAGCATTAAATAGGGTCTACCTTGAAATAAATGGCCATATCTTCATCTAAAATTGCCCAATTTCAAATATAAAAGTGTTTTTAGAATTCACTTGATCTTTGGAACAAAACTGCATTAAAATAATTTAACTTCCGACTCATCTAAAAAAATATTAAGGGATATTCGATAAATAGAAAATATATGGAAAGCATTAAATAGGGTCTACCTTGAAATAAATGGCCATATCTTCGTCAAAAATTGCCCCATTTCAATTATATAGGTGTTTTTAGAATTCGCTCGATCTTTGGAACAAAACTGCATTAAAATAATTTGACTTCCGACTCATCTAAGAAAGATATTAAGGGATATTCTTCGATAAATAGAAAATATATGGAAAGCATTAAATAGGGTCTACCTTGAAATAAATGGCCATATCTTCATCTAAAATTGCCCAATTTCAATTATAAAGGTGTTTTTAGAATTCGCTTGATCTTTGGAACAAAACTGCATTAAAATAATTTGACTTCCGGTTCATCTAAGAAAGATATTAAGGGATATTCTTCGGTAAATAGAAAATATATGGAAAGCATTAAATAGGGTCTACCTTGAAATAAATGGCCATATCTTCGTCAAAAATTGCCCCATTTCAATTATAAAGGTGTTTTTAGAATTCGCTTAATCTTTGGAACAAAACTGCATTAAAATAATTTGACTTCCGACTCATCTAAAAAAGATATTAAGGGATATTCTTCGATAAATAGAAAATATATGGAAAGCATTAAATAGGGTCTACCTTGAAATAAACAGCCATATCTTCGTCAAAAATTGCCCCATTTCAATTATAAAGGTGTTTTTAGAATTCACTTGATCTTTGGAACAAAACTGCATTAAAATAATTTGACTTCCGACTCATCTAAGAAAGATATTGAGGGATATTCTTCGATAAATAGAAAATATATGGAAAGCATTAAATAGGGTCTACCTTGAATTAAATGGCCATATCTTCGTCAAAAATTGCCCCATTTCAATTATAAAGGTGTTTTTAGAATTCACTTGATCTTTGGAACAAAACTGCATTAAAATAATTTGACTTCCGACTCATCTAAAAAAGATATTAAGGGATATTCTTCGATAAATAGAAAATATATGGAAAGCATTAAATAGGGTCTACCTTGAAATAAATGGCCATATCTTCGTCAAAAATTGCCCCATTTCAATTATAAAGGTGTTTTTAGAATTCGCTCGATCTTTGGAACAAAACTGCATTAAAATAATTTGACTTTCGACTCATCTAAGAAAGATATTAAGGGATATTCTTCGATAAATAGAAAATATATGGAAAGCATTAAATAGTGTCTACCTTGAAATAAATAGCCATATCTTCGTCAAAAATTGCCCCATTTCAATTATAAAGGTGTTTTTAGAATTCACCCAATCTTTGGAACAAAACTGCATTAAAATAATTTGACTTCCGACTCATCTAAGAAAGATATTAAGGGATATTCTTCGATAAATAAAAATATATTGAAAGCATTAAATAGGGTCAACCTTGAAATAAATAGCCATATCTTCGTCAAAAATTGCCCCATTTCAATTATAAAGGTGTTTTTAGAATTCGCTTGATCTTTGGAACAAAACTGCATTAAAATAATTTGACTTCCGACTCATCTAAGAAAGATATTAAGGGATATTCTTCGATAAATAGAAAATATATGGAAAGCATTAAATAGGGTCTACCTTGAAATAAATGGCCATATCTTCATCTAAAATTGCCCCATTTCAATTATAAAGGTGTTTTTAGAATTCACTTGATCTTTGGAACAAAACTGCATTAAAATAATTTGACTTCCGACTCATCTAAGAAAGATATTAAGGGATATTCTTCGATAAATAGAAAATATATGGAAAGCATTAAATAGGGTCTACCTTGAAATAAATGGCCATATCTTCATCTAAAATTGCCCAATTTCAATTATAAAGGTGTTTTTAGAATTCGCTTGATCTTTGGAACAAAACTGCATTAAAATAATTTGACTTCCGACTCATCGAAGAAAGATATTAAGGGATATTCTTCGGTAAATAGAAAATATATGGAAAGCATTAAATAGGGTCTACCTTGAAATAAATGGCCATATCTTCGTCAAAAATTGCCCCATTTCAATTATAAAGGTGTTTTTAGAATTCGCTTAATTTTTGGAACAAAACTGCATTAAAATAATTTGACTTCCGACTCATCTAAAAAAGATATTAAGGGATATTCTTCGATAAATAGAAAATATATGGAAAGCATTAAATAGGGTCTACCTTGAAATAAATAGCCATATCTTCGTCAAAAATTGCCCCACTTCAATTATAAAGGTGTTTTTAGAATTCACTTGATCTTTGGAACAAAACTGCATTAAAATAATTTGACTTCCGACTCATCTAAGAAAGATATTAAGGGATATTCTTCGATAAATAGAAAATATATGGAAAGCATTAAATAGGGTCTACCTTGAATTAAATGGCCATATCTTCGTCAAAAATTGCCCCATTTCAATTATAAAGGTGTTTTTAGAATTCGCTTGATCTTTGGAACAAAACTGCATTAAAATAATTTGACTTTCGACTCATCTAAGAAAGATATTAAGGGATATTCTTCGATAAATAGAAAATATATGGAAAGCATTAAATAGTGTCTACCTTGAAATAAATAGCCATATCTTCGTCAAAAATTGCCCCATTTCAATTATAAAGGTGTTTTTAGAATTCACTTGATCTTTGGAACAAAACTGCATTAAAATAATTTGACTTCCGACTCATCTAAGAAAGATATTAAGGGATATTTTTCGATAAATAAAAATATATGGAAAGCATTAAATAGGGTCAACCTTGAAATAAATAGCCATATCTTCGTCCAAAATTGCCCCATTTCAATTATAAAGGTGTTTTTAGAATTCACTTGATCTTTGGAACAAAACTGCATTAAAAGGATTTGACTTCCGGCTCATCTAAGAAAGATATTAAGGGATATTCTACGATAAACAGAAATTTATGGAAAGCAATAAATAGGCGTCTACCTTGAAATAAATGGCCATATCTTCATCTAAAATTGCCCCATTTCAATTATAAAGGTGTTTTTAGAATTCACTTGATCTTTGGAACAAAACTGCATTAAAATAATTTGACTTCCGACTCATCTAAGAAAGATATTAAGGGATATTCTTCGATAAATAGAAAATATTTGGAAAGCATTAAATAGGGTCTACCTTGAAATAAATGGCCATATCTTCGTCAAAAATTGCCCCATTTCAATTATAAAGGTGTTTTTAGAATTCGCTTGATCTTTGGAACAAAACTGCATTAAAATAATTTGACTTCCGACTCATCTAAGAAAGATATTAAGGGATATTCTTCGATAAATAGAAAATATATGGAAAGCATTAAATAGGGTCTACCTTGAAATAAATGGCCATATCTTCGTCAAAAATTGCCCCATTTCAATTATAAAGGTGTTTTTAGAATTCGCTTAATCTTTGGAACAAAACTGCATTAAAATAATTTGACTTCCGACTCATCTAAAAAGATATTAAGGGATATTCTTCGATAAATAGAAAATATATGGAAAGCATTAAATAGGGTCTACCTTGAAATAAACAGCCATATCTTCGTCAAAAATTGCCCCACTTCAATTATAAAGGTGTTTTTAGAATTCACTTGATCTTTGGAACAAAACTGCATTAAAATAATTTGACTTCCGACTCATCTAAGAAAGATATTAAGGGATATTCTTCGATAAATAGAAAATATATGGAAAGCATTAAATAGGGTCTACCTTGAATTAAATGGCCATATCTTCGTCAAAAATTGCCCCATTTCAATTATAAAGGTGTTTTTAGAATTCGCTCGATCTTTGGAACAAAACTGCATTAAAATAATTTGACTTTCGACTCATCTAAGAAAGATATTAAGGGATATTCTTCGATAAATAGAAAATATATGGAAAGCATTAAATAGTGTCTACCTTGAAATAAATAGCCATATCTTCGTCAAAAATTGCCCCATTTCAATTATAAAGGTGTTTTTAGAATTCACCCAATCTTTGAAACAAAACTGCATTAAAATAATTTGACTTCCGACTCATCTAAGAAAGATATTAAGGGATATTCTTCGATAAATAAAAATATATTGAAAGCATTAAAAAGGGTCTACCTTGAAATAAATAGCCATATCTTCGTCAAAAATTGCCCCATTTCAATTATAAAGGTGTTTTTAGAATTCAGTCGGTCGTTGGAACAAAACTGCATTAAAATAATTTGACTTCCGACTCATCTAAGAAAGATATTAAGGGATATTCTTCGATTAACAGAAAATATATGGAAAGCAATAAATACGGTCTACCTTGAAATAAATGGCCATATCTTTGTCAAAAATTGCCCCATTTCGATTATATAGGTGTTTTTAGAATTCACTCGATCTTTGGAACAAAACTGCATTAAAATAATTTGACTTCTGACTCATCTAAGAAAGATATTAAGGGATATTCGATAAATAGAAAATATTTGGAAAGCATTAAATAGGGTCTACCTTGAAATAAATGGCCATATCTTCGTCAAAAATTGCCCCATTTCAATTATAAAGGTGTTTTTAGAATTCACTCGATCTTTGGAACAAAACTGCATTAAAATAATTTGACTTCCGACTCATCTAAAAAAGATATTAAGGGATATTCGATAAATAGAAAATATATGGAAAGCATTAAATAGGGTCTACCTTGAAATAAATGGCCATATCTTCATCTAAAATTGCCCAATTTCAATTATAAAGGTGTTTTTAGAATTCGCTTGATCTTTGGAACAAAACTGCATTAAAATAATTTGACTTCCGACTCATCTAAGAAAGATATTAAGGGATATTCTTCGATAAATAGAAAATATATGGAAAGCATTAAATAGGGTCTACCTTGAAATAAATGGCCATATCTTCATCTAAAATTGCCCAATTTCAATTATAAAGGTGTTTTTAGAATTCGCTTGATCTTTGGAACAAAACTGCATTAAAATAATTTGACTTCCGACTCATCTAAGAAAGATATTAAGGGATATTCTTCGGTAAATAGAAAATATATGGAAAGCATTAAATAGGGTCTACCTTGAAATAAATGGCCATATCTTCGTCAAAAATTGCCCCATTTCAATTATAAAGGTGTTTTTAGAATTCACTCGATCTTTGGAACAAAACTGCATTAAAATAATTTGACTTCCGACTCATCTAAGAAAGATATTAAGGGATATTCTTCGATAAATAGAAAATATATGGAAAGCATTAAATAGGGTCTACCTTGAAATAAATGGCCATATCTTCGTCAAAAATTGCCCCATTTCAATTATAAAGGAGTTTTTAGAATTCACTTGATCTTTGGAAACAAACTGCATTAAAATAATTTGACTTCCGACTCATCTAAGAAAGATATTAAGGGATATTCTTCGATAAATAGAAAATATATGGAAAGCATTAAATAGGGTCTACCTTGAAATAAATGGCCATATCTTCATCTAAAATTGCCCAATTTCAATTATAAAGGTGTTTTTAGAATTCACTTGATCTTTGGAACAAAACTGCATTAAAATAATTTGACTTCCGACTCATCTAAGAAAGATATTAAGGGATATTCGATAAATAGAAAATATATGGAAAGCATTAAATAGGGTCTACCTTGAAATAAATGGCCATATCTTCGTCAAAAATTGCCCCATTTCAATTATATAGGTGTTTTTAGAATCCACTCGATCTTTGGAACAAAACTGCATTAAAATAATTTGACTTCCGACTCATCTAAAAAAGATATTAAGGGATATTCTTCGATAAATAGAAAATATATGGAAAGCATTAAATAGGGTCTACCTTGAAATAAATGGCCATATCTTCATCTAAAATTGCCCAATTTCAATTATAAAGGTGTTTTTTGAATTCGCTCGATCTTTGAAACGAAACTGCATTAAAATAATTTGACTTCCGACTCATCTAAGAAAGATATTAAGGGATATTCTTCGGTAAATAGAAAATATATGGAAAGCATTAAATAGGGTCTACCTTGAATTAAATGGCCATATCTTCGTCAAAAATTGCCCCATTTCAATTATAAAGGTGTTTTTAGAATTCGCTTAATCTTTGGAACAAAACTGCATTAAAATAATTTGACTTCCGACTCATCTAAGAAAGATATTAAGGGATATTCTTCGATAAATAGAAAATATGTGGAAAGCATTAAATAGGGTCTACCTTGAAATAAACAGCCATATCTTCGTCAAAAATTGCCCCACTTCAATTATAAAGGTGTTTTTAGAATTCACTTGATCTTTGGAACAAAACTGCATTAAAATAATTTGACTTCCGACTCATCTAAGAAAGATATTAAGGGATATTCTTCGATAAATAGAAAATATATGGAAAGCATTAAATAGGGTCTACCTTGAAATAAATGGCCATATCTTCGTCAAAAATTGCCCCATTTCAATTATAAAGGTGTTTTTAGAATTCACTTGATCTTTGGAACAAAACTGCATTAAAATAATTTGACTTCCGACTCATCTAAAAAGATATTAAGGGATATTCTTCGATAAATAGAAAATATATGGAAAGCATTAAATAGGGTCTACCTTGAAATAAATGGCCATATCTTCGTCAAAAATTGCCCCATTTCAATTATAAAGGTGTTTTTAGAATCCACTTGATCTTTGGAACAAAACTGCATTAAAATAATTTGACTTCCGACTCATCTAAGAAAGATATTAAGGGATATTCTTCGATAAATAGAAAATATATGGAAAGCATTAAATAGGGTCTACCTTGAAATAAATGGCCATATCTTCGTCAAAAATTGCCCCACTTCAATTATAAAGGTGTTTTTAGAATTCACTTGATCTTTGGAACAAAACTGCATTAAAATAATTTGACTTCCGACTCATCTAAGAAAGATATTAAGGGATATTCTTCGATAAATAGAAAATATATGGAAAGCATTAAATAGGGTCTACCTTGAAATAAATGGCCATATCTTCATCTAAAATTGCCCCATTTCAATTATAAAGGTGTTTTTAGAATTCGCTTGATCTTTGGAACAAAACTGCATTAAAATAATTTGACTTCCGACTCATCTAAGAAAGATATTAAGGGATATTCTTCGGTAAATAGAAAATATATGGAAAGCATTAAATAGGGTCAACCTTGAAATAAATGGCCATATCTTCGTCAAAAATTGCCCCATTTCAATTATAAAGGTGTTTTTAGAATTCACTTGATCTTTGGAACAAAACTGCATTAAAATAATTTGACTTCCGACTCATCTAAGAAAGATATTAAGGGATATTCTTCGATAAATAGAAAATATATGGAAAGCATTAAATAGTGTCTACCTTGAAATAAATAGCCATATCTTCGTCAAAAATTGCCCCATTTCAATTATAAAGGTGTTTTTAGAATTCACTTGATCTTTGGAACAAAACTGCATTAAAATAATTTGACTTCCGACTCATCTAAGAAAGATATTAAGGGATATTCTTCGATAAATAGAAAATATATGGAAAGCATTAAATAGGGTCTACCTTGAAATAAATGGCCATATCTTCGTCAAAAATTGCCCCATTTCAATTATAAAGGAGTTTTTAGAATTCACTTGATCTTTGCAAACAAACTGCATCAAAATAATTTGACTTCCGACTCATCTAAGAAAGATATTAAGGGATATTCTTCGATAAATAGAAAATATATGGAAAGCATTAAATAGGGTCTACCTTGAAATAAATGGCCATATCTTCATCTAAAATTGCCCAATTTCAAATATAAAAGTGTTTTTAGAATTCACTTGATCTTTGGAACAAAACTGCATTAAAATAATTTGACTTCCGACTCATCTAAGAAAGATATTAAGGGATATCTTCGATAAATAGAAAATATATGGAAAGCATTAAATAGGGTCTACCTTGAAATAAATGGCCATATCTTCGTCAAAAATTGCCCCATTTCAATTATAAAGGTGTTTTTAGAATTCACTTGATCTTTGGAACAAAACTGCATTAAAAATAATTTGACTTCCGACTCATCTAAGAAAGATATTAAGGGATATTCTTCGATAAATAGAAAATATATGGAAAGCATTAAATAGGGTCTACCTTGAAATAAATGGCCATATCTTCATCTAAAATTGCCCAATTTCAATTATAAAGGTGTTTTTAGAATTCGCTTGATCTTTGAAACAAAACTGCATTAAAATAATTTGACTTCCGACTCATCTAAGAAAGATATTAAGGGATATTCTTCGGTAAATAGAAAATATATGGAAAGCATTAAATAGGGTCTACCTTGAAATAAATGGCCATATCTTCGTCAAAAATTGCCCCATTTCAATTATAAAGGTGTTTTTAGAATTCGCTTAATCTTTGGAACAAAACTGCATTAAAATAATTTGACTTCCGACTCATCTAAAAAAGATATTAAGGGATATTCTTCGATAAATAGAAAATATATGGAAAGCATTAAATAGGGTCTACCTTGAAATAAACAGCCATATCTTCGTCAAAAATTGCCCCACTTCAATTATAAAGGTGTTTTTAGAATTCACTTGATCTTTGGAACAAAACTGCATTAAAATAATTTGACTTCCGACTCATCTAAGAAAGATATTAAGGGATATTCTTCGATAAATAGAAAATATATGGAAAGCATTAAATAGGGTCTACCTTGAAATAAATGGCCATATCTTCGTCAAAAATTGCCCCACTTCAATTATAAAGGTGTTTTTAGAATTCGCTTGATCTTTGGAACAAAACTGCATTAAAATAATTTGACTTCCGACTCATCTAAGAAAGATATTAAGGGATATTCTTCGATAAATAGAAAATATATGGAAAGCATTAAATAGGGTCTACCTTGAAATAAATGGCCATATCTTCGTCAAAAATTGCCCAATTTCAATTATAAAGGTGTTTTTAGAATTCGCTTGATCTTTGGAACAAAACTGCATTAAAATAATTTGACTTCCGACTCATCTAAGAAAGATATTAAGGGATATTCTTCGATAAATAGAAAATATATGGAAAGCATTAAATAGGGTCTACCTTGAAATAAATGGCCATATCTTCGTCAAAAATTGCCCCATTTCAATTATAAAGGTGTTTTTAGAATTCGCTTGATCTTTGGAACAAAACTGCATTAAAATAATTTGACTTCCGACTCATCTAAAAAAGATATTAAGGGATATTCTTCGATAAATAGAAAATATATGGAAAGCATTAAATAGGGTCTACCTTGAAATAAATAGCCATATCTTCGTCAAAAATTGCCCCACTTCAATTATAAAGGTGTTTTTAGAATTCACTTGATCTTTGGAAACAAAACTGCATTAAAATAATTTGACTTCCGACTCATCTAAGAAAGATATTAAGGGATATTCTTCGATAAATAGAAAATATATGGAAAGCATTAAATAGGGTCTACCTTGAAATAAATGGCCATATCTTCGTCAAAAATTGCCCCATTTCAATTATAAAGGTGTTTTTAGAATTCACTTGATCTTTGGAACAAAACTGCATTAAAATAATTTGACTTCCGACTCATCTAAAAAAGATATTAAGGGATATTCTTCGATAAATAGAAAATATATGGAAAGCATTAAATAGGGTCTACCTTGAAATAAATGGCCATATCTTCGTCAAAAATTGCCCCATTTCAATTATAAAGGTGTTTTTAGAATTCGCTCGATCTTTGGAACAAAACTGCATTAAAATAATTTGACTTCCGACTCATCTAAGAAAGATATTAAGGGATATTCTTCGATAAATAGAAAATATATGGAAAGCATTAAATAGTGTCTACCTTGAAATAAATAGCCATATCTTCGTCAAAAATTGCCCCATTTCAATTATAAAGGTGTTTTTAGAATTCACTCAATCTTTGGAACAAAACTGCATTAAAATAATTTGACTTCCGACTCATCTAAGAAAGATATTAAGGGATATTCTTCGATAAATAAAAATATATTGAAAGCATTAAATAGGGTCAACCTTGAAATAAATAGCCATATCTTCCTCAAAAATTGCCCCATTTCAATTATAAAGGTGTTTTTAGAATTCACTTGATCTTTGGAACAAAACTGCATTAAAAATAATTTGACTTCCGACTCATCTAAGAAAGATATTAAGGGATATTCTTCGATAAATAGAAAATATATGGAAAGCATTTAATAGTGTCTACCTTGAAATAAATGGCCATATCTTCGTCAAAAATTGCCCCATTTCAATTATAAAGGTGTTTTTAGAATTCACTTGATCTTTGAAACAAAACTGCATTAAAATAATTTGACTTCCGACTCATCTAAGAAAGATATTAAGGGATATTCTTCGATAAATAGAAAATATATGGAAAGCATTAAATAGGGTCTACCTTGAAATAAATGGCCATATCTTCGTCAAAAATTGCCCCATTTCAATTATAAAGGTGTTTTTAGAATTCACTTGATCTTTGCAAACAAACTGCATCAAAATAATTTGACTTCCGACTCATCTAAGAAAGATATTAAGGGATATTCTTCGATAAATAGAAAATATATGGAAAGCATTAAATAGGGTCTACCTTGAAATAAATGGCCATATCTTCATCTAAAATTGCCCAATTTCAATTATAAAGGTGTTTTTAGAATTCACTTGATCTTTGGAACAAAACTGCATTAAAATAATTTAACTTCCGACTCATCTAAAAAAATATTAAGGGATATTCGATAAATAGAAAATATATGGAAAGCATTAAATAGGGTCTACCTTGAAATAAATGGCCATATCTTCGTCAAAAATTGCCCCATTTCAATTATATAGGTGTTTTTAGAATTCGCTCGATCTTTGGAACAAAACTGCATTAAAATAATTTGACTTCCGACTCATCTAAGAAAGATATTAAGGGATATTCTTCGATAAATAGAAAATATATGGAAAGCATTAAATAGGGTCTACCTTGAAATAAATGGCCATATCTTCATCTAAAATTGCCCAATTTCAATTATAAAGGTGTTTTTAGAATTCGCTTGATCTTTGGAACAATACTGCATTAAAATAATTTGACTTCCGACTCATCTAAGAAAGATATTAAGGGATATTCTTCGATAAATAGAAAATATATGGAAAGCATTAAATAGGGTCTACCTTGAAATAAATGGCCATATCTTCGTCAAAAATTGCCCCATTTCAATTATAAAGGTGTTTTTAGAATTCGCTTAATCTTTGGAACAAAACTGCATTAAAATAATTTGACTTCCGACTCATCTAAGAAAGATATTAAGGGATATTCTTCGATAAATAGAAAATATATGGAAAGCATTAAATAGGGTCTACCTTGAAATAAACAGCCATATCTTCGTCAAAAATTGCCCCACTTCAATTATAAAGGTGTTTTTAGAATTCACTTGATCTTTGGAACAAAACTGCATTAAAATAATTTGACTTCCGACTCATCTAAGAAAGATATTAAGGGATATTCTTCGATAAATAGAAAATATATGGAAAGCATTAAATAGGGTCTACCTTGAAATAAATGGCCATATCTTCGTCAAAAATTGCCCCATTTCAATTATAAAGGTGTTTTTAGAATCCACTCGATCTTTGGAAGAAAACTGCATTAAAATAATTTGACTTCCGACTCATCTAAGAAAGATATTAAGGGATATTCTTCGATAAATAGAAAATATATGGAAAGCATTAAATAGGGTCTACCTTGAAATAAATGGCCATATCTTCGTCAAAAATTGCCCCATTTCAATTATAAAGGTGTTTTTAGAATTCACTCGATCTTTGGAACAAAACTGCATTAAAATAATTTGACTTCCGACTCATCTAAGAGAGATATTAAGGGATATTCTTCGATAAATAGAAAATATATGGAAAGCATTAAATAGGGTCTACCTTGAAATAAATGGCCATATCTTTGTCTAAAATTGCCCCATTTCAATTATAAATGTGTTTTTAGAATTCACTTGATCTTTGAAACAAAACTGCATTAAAATAATTTGACTTCCGACTCATCTAAGAAAGATATTAAGGGATATTCTTCGATAAATAGAAAATATATGGAAAGCATTAAATAGGGTCTACCTTGAAATAAATGGCCATATCTTCGTCAAAAATTGCCCCATTTCAATTATAAAGGTGTTTTTAGAATTCACTTGATCTTTGGAACAAAACTGCATTAAAATAATTTGACTGCCGACTCATCTAAAAAAGATATTAAGGGATATTCTTCGATAAATAGAAAATATATGGAAAGCATTAAATAGGGTCTACCTTGAAATAAATGGCCATATCTTCGTCAAAAATTGCCCCATTTCAATTATAAAGGTGTTTTTAGAATCCACTCGATCTTTGGAAGAAAACTGCATTAAAATAATTTGACTTCCGACTCATCTAAGAAAGATATTAAGGGATACTTCGATAAATAGAAAATATATGGAAAGCATTAAATAGGGTCTACCTTGAAATAAATGGCCATATCTTCGTCAAAAATTGCCCCACTTCAATTATAAAGGTGTTTTTAGAATTCGCTTAATCTTTGGAACAAAACTGCATTAAAATAATTTGACTTCCGACTCATCTAAGAAAGATATTAAGGGATATTCTTCGATAAATAGAAAATATATGGAAAGCATTAAATAGGGTCTACCTTGAAATAAATGGCCATATCTTCGTCAAAAATTGCCCCATTTCAATTATAAAGGTGTTTTTAGAATTCACTCGATCTTTGGAACAAAACTGCATTAAAATAATTTGACTTCCGACTCATCTAAGAAAGATATTAAGGGATATTCTTCGATAAATAGAAAATATATGGAAAGCATTAAATAGGGTCTACCTTGAAATAAATGGCCATATCTTTGTCTAAAATTGCCCCATTTCAATTATAAAGGTGTTTTTAGAATTCACTTGATCTTTGAAACAAAACTGCATTAAAATAATTTGACTTCCGACTCATCTAAGAAAGATATTAAGGGATATTCTTCGATAAATAGAAAATATATGGAAAGCATTAAATAGGGTCTACCTTGAAATAAATGGCCATATCTTTGTCTAAAATTGCCCCATTTCAATTATAAAGGTGTTTTTAGAATTCACTTGATCTTTGAAGCAAAACTGCATTAAAATAATTTGACTTCCGACTCATCTAAGAAAGATATTAAGGGATATTCTTCGATAAATAGAAAATATATGGAAAGCATTAAATAGGGTCTACCTTGAAATAAATAGCCATATCTTCATCTAAAATTGCCCCATTTCAATTATAAATGTGTTTTTAGAATTCGCTTGATCTTTGAAACAAAACTGCATTAAAATAATTTGACTTCCGACTCATCTAAGAAAGATATTAAGGGATATGCTTCGATAAATAGAAAATATATGGAAAGCATTAAATAGGGTCTACCTTGAAATAAATGGCCATATCTTCGTCAAAAATTGCCCCATTTCAATTATAAAGGTGTTTTTAGAATTCGCTCGATCTTTGGAACAAAACTGCATTAAAATAATTTGACTTCCGACTCATCTAAGAAAGATATTAAGGGATATTCTTCGATAAATAGAAAATATATGGAAAGCATTAAATAGGGTCTACCTTGAAATAAATGGCCATATCTTTGTCTAAAATTGCCCCATTTCAATTATAAATGTGTTTTTAGAATTCACTTGATCTTTGAAACAAAACTGCATTAAAATAATTTGACTTCCGACTCATCTAAGAAAGATATTAAGGGATATTCTTCGATAAGTAGAAAATATATGGAAAGCATTAAATAGGGTCTACCTTGAAATAAATGGCCATATCTTTGTCTAAAATTGCCCCATTTCAATTATAAAGGTGTTTTTAGAATTCACTTGATCTTTGAAGCAAAACTGCATTAAAATAATTTGACTTCCGACTCATCTAAGAAAGATATTAAGGGATATTCTTCGATAAATAGAAAATATATGGAAAGCATTAAATAGGGTCTACCTTGAAATAAATGGCCATATCTTCATCTAAAATTGCCCCATTTCAATTATAAAGGTGTTTTTAGAATTCGCTTGATCTTTGAAACAAAACTGCATTAAAATAATTTGACTTCCGACTCATCTAAGAAAGATATTAAGGGATATGCTTCGATAAATAGAAAATATATGGAAAGCATTAAATAGGGTCTACCTTGAAATAAATGGCCATATCTTCGTCAAAAATTGCCCCATTTCAATTATAAAGGTGTTTTTAGAATTCGCTTGATCTTTGGAACAAAACTGAATTAAAATAATTTGACTTCCGACTCATCTAAGAAAGATATTAAGGGATATTCTTCGATAAATAGAAAATATATGGAAAGCATTAAATAGGGTCAACCTTGAAATAAATGGCCATATCTTCGTCAAAAATTGCCCTTATTTCAATTATAAAGGTGTTTTTAGAATTCACTTGATCTTTGGAACAAAACTGCATTAAAATAATTTGACTTCCGACTCATCTAAGAAAGATATTAAGGGATATTCTTCGATAAATAGAAAATATATGGAAAGCATTAAATAGTGTCTACCTTGAAATAAATGGCCATATCTTCGTCAAAAATTGCCCCATTTCAATTATAAAGGTGCTTTTAGAATTCACTTGATCTTTGGAACAAAACTGCATTAAAATAATTTGACTTCCGACTCATCTAAGAAAGATATTAAGGGATATTCGATAAATAGAAAATATATGGAAAGCATTAAATAGGGTCTACCTTGAAATAAATGGCCATATCTTCGTCAAAAATTGCCCCATTTCAATTATAAAGGTGTTTTTAGAATTCGCTCGATCTTTGGAACAAAACTGCATTAAAATAATTTGACTTCCGACTCATCTAAGAAAGATATTAAGGGATATTCTTCGATAAATAGAAAATATATGGAAAGCATTAAATAGTGTCTACCTTGAAATAAATAGCCATATCTTCGTCAAAAATTGCCCCATTTCAATTATAAAGGTGTTTTTAGAATTCACTCAATCTTTGGAACAAAACTGCATTAAAATAATTTGACTTCCGACTCATCTAAGAAAGATATTAAGGGATATTCTTCGATAAATAGAAAATATATGGAAAGCATTAAATAGGGTCAACCTTGAACTAAATAGCCATATCTTCGTCAAAAATTGCCCCATTTCAATTATAAAGGTGTTTTTAGAATTCACTTGATCTTTGGAACAAAACTGCATTAAAATAATATGACTTCCGACTCATCTAAGAAAGATATTAAGGGATATTCTTCGATAAATAGAAAATATATGGAAAGCATTAAATAGTGTCTACCTTGAAATAAATGGCCATATCTTCGTCAAACATTGCCCCATTTCAATTATAAAGGTGTTTTTAGAATTCACTTGATCTTTGGAACAAAACTGCATTAAAATAATTTGACTTCCGACTCATCTAAGAAAGATATTAAGGGATATTCGATAAATAGAAAATATATGGAAAGCATTAAATAGGGTCTACCTTGAAATAAATGGCCATATCTTCGTCAAAAATTGCCCAATTTCAATTTTAAATGAGTTTTTAGAATTCACTTGATCTTTGGAACAAAACTGCATTAAAATAATTTGACATCCGACTCATCTAAGCAAGATATTAAGGGATATTCTTTGATAAATAGAAAATATATGGAAAGCATTAAATAGGGTCTACCTTTAAATAAATGGACATATCTTCGTCAAAAATTGCCCAATTTCAATTATAAAGGTGTTTTTAGAATTCACTTGATCTTTGAAACAAAACTGCATTAAAATAATTTGACTTCCGACTCATCTAAGAAAGATATTAAGGGATATTCTTCGATAAATAGAAAATATATGGAAAGCATTAAATAGGGTCTACCTTGAAATAAATGGCCATATCTTCATCTAAAATTGCCCAATTTCAAATATAAAGGTGTTTTTAGAATTCGCTTGATCTTTGGAACAAAACTGCATTAAAATAATTTGACTTCCGACTCATCTAAGAAAGATATTAAGGGATATTCTTCGATAAATAGAAAATATATGGAAAGCATTAAATAGGGTCTACCTTGAAATAAATGGCCATATCTTCGTCAAAAATGGCCCCATTTAAATTATAAAGGTGTTTTTAGAATTCACTTGATCTTTGGAACAAAACTGCATTAAAATAATTTGACTTCCGACTCATCTAAAAAAGATATTAAGGGATATTCTTCGATAAATAGAAAATATATGGAAAGCATTAAATAGGGTCTACCTTGAAATAAATAGCCATATCTTCGTCAAAAATTGCCCCACTTCAATTATAAAGGTGTTTTTAGAATTCGCTTAATCTTTAAAACAAAACAGCATTAAAATAATTTGACTTCCGACTCATCTAAGAAAGATATTAAGGGATATTCTTCGATAAATAGAAAATATATGGAAAGCATTAAATAGTGTCTACCTTGAAATAAATGGCCATATCTTCGTCAAACATTGCCCCATTTCAATTATAAAGGTGTTTTTAGAATTCACTTGATCTTTGGAACAAAACTGCATTAAAATAATTTGACTTCCGACTCATCTAAGAAAGATATTAAGGGATATTCTTTTTGATAAATAGAAAATATATGGAAAGCATTAAATAGGGTCTACCTTGAAATAAATGGACATATCTTCGTCAAAAATTGCCCAATTTCAATTATAAAGATGTTTTTAGAATTCACTTGATCTTTGGAACAAAACTGCATTAAAATAATTTGACATCCGACTCATCTAAGCAAGATATTAAGGGATATTCTTTGATAAATAGAAAATATATGGAAAGCATTAAATAGGATCTACCTTGAAATAAATGGACATATCTTCGTCAAAAATTGCCCAATTTCAATTATAAAGGTGTTTTTAGAATTCACTTGATCTTTGAAACAAAACTGCATTAAAATAATTTGACTTCCGACTCATCTAAGAAAGATATTAAGGGATATTCTTCGATAAATAGAAAATATATGGAAAGCATTAAATAGGGTCTACCTTGAAATAAATGGCCATATCCTCATCTAAAATTGCCAAATTTCAATTATAAAGGTGTTTTTAGAATTCGCTTGATCTTTGGAACAAAACTGCATTAAAATAATTTGACTTCCGACTCATCTAAGAAAGATATGAAGGGATATTCTTCGATAAATAGAAAATATATGGAAAGCATTAAATAGGGTCTACCTTGAAATAAATGGCCATATCTTCGTCAAAAATTGCCCTATTTCAATTATAAAGGTGTTTTTAGAATTCACTTGATCTTTGAAAGAAAACTGCGTTAAAATAATTTGACTTCCGACTCATCTAAAAAAGATATTAAGGGATATTCTTCGATAAATAGAAAATATATGGAAAGCATTAAATAGGGTCTACCTTGAAATAAATAGCCATATCTTCGTCAAAAATTGCCCCACTTCAATTATAAAGGTGTTTTTAGAATTCGCTTAATCTTTAAAACAAAACAGCATTAAAATAATTTGACTTCCGACTCATCTAAGAAAGATATTAAGGGATTTTCTTCGATAAATAGAAAATATATGGAAAGCATTAAATAGGGTCAACCTTGAAATAAATAGCCATATCTTCGTCAAAAATTGCCCCATTTCAATTATAAAGGTGTTTTTAGAATTCACTTGATCTTTGAAACAAAACTGCATTAAAATAATTTGACTTCCGACTCATCTAAGAAAGATATTAAGGGATATTCTTCGATAAATAGAAAATATATGGAAAGCATTAAATAGTGTCTACCTTGAAATAAATAGCCATATTTTCGTCAAACATTGCCCCATTTCAATTATAAAGGTGTTTTTAGAATTCACTTGATCTTTGGAACAAAACTGCAGTAAAATAATTTGACTTCCGACTCATCTAAGAAAGATATTAAGGGATATTCTTCGATAAATAGAAAATATATGGAAAGCATTAAATAGTGTCTACCTTGGAATAAATGGACATATCTTCGTCAAAAATTGCCCAATTTCAATTATAAAGGTGTTTTTAGAATTCACTTGATCTTTGGAACAAAACTGCATTAAAATAATTTGACTTCCGACTCATCTAAGAAAGATATTAAGGGATATTCTTCGATAAATAGAAAATATATGGAAAGCATTAAATAGTGTCTACCTTGAAATAAATGGCCATATCTTCATCTAAAATTGCCCAATTTCAATTATAAAGGTGTTTTTAGAATTCGCTTGATCTTTGGAACAAAACTGCATTAAAATATTTTGACTTCCGACTCATCTAAGAAAGATATTAAGGGATATTCTTCGATAAATAGAAAATATATGGAAAGCATTAAATAGGGTCTACCTTGAAATAAATGGCCATATCTTCGTCAAAAATTGCCCCATTTCAATTATAAAGGTGTTTTTAGAATTTACTTGATCTTTGGAACAAAACTGCATTAAAATAATTTGACTTCCGACTCATCTAAAAAAGATATTAAGGGATATTCTTCGATAAATAGAAAATTTATGGAAAGCATTAAATAGGGTCTACCTTGAAATAAATAGCCATATCTTCGTCAAAAATAGCCCCACTTCAATTATAAAGGTGTTTTTAGAATTCGCTTAATCTTAAAAACAAAACTGCATTAAAATAATTTGACTTCCGACTCATCTAAGAAAGATATTAAGGGATATTCTTCGATAAATAGAAAATATATGGAAAGCATTAAATAGGGTCTACCTTGAAATAAATGGCCATATCTTCGTCAAAAATTGCCCCATTTCAATTATAAAGGTGTTTTTAGAATTCGCTTAATCTTTGAAACAAAACTGCATTAAAATAATTTGACTTCCGACTCATCTAAGAAAGATATTAAGGGATATGCTTCGATAAATAGAAAATATATGGAAAGCATTAAATAGGGTCTACCTTGAAATAAATGGCCATATCTTCGTCAAAAATTGCCCCATTTCAATTATAAAGGTGTTTTTAGAATTCACTCGATCTTTGGAACAAAACTGCATTAAAATAATTTGACTTCCGACTCATCTAAGAAAGATATTAAGGGATATTCTTCGATAAATAGAAAATATATGGAAAGCATTAAATAGGGTCTACCTTGAAATAAATGGCCATATCTTCGTCAAAAATTGCCCCATTTCAATTATAAAGGTGTTTTGAGAATTCACTTGATCTTTGGAACAAAACTGCATTAAAATAATTTGACTTCCGACTCATCTAAGAAAGATATTGAGGGATATTCGATAAATAGAAAATATATTGGAACCATTAAATAGGGTCTACCTTGAAATAAATGGCCATATCTTCATCTAAAATTGCCCAATTTCAATTATAAAGGTGTTTTTAGAATTCGCTTGATCTTTGAAACAAAACTGCATTAAAATAATTTGACTTCCGACACATCTAAGAAAGATATTAAGGGATATTCTTCGATATATAGAAAATATATGGAAAGCATTAAATAGGGTCTACCTTGAAATAAATGGCCATATCTTCGTCAAAAATTGCCCCATTGCAATTATAAAGGTGTTTTTAGAATTCGCTCGATCTTTGGAACAAAACTGCATTAAAATAATTTGACTTCCGACTCATCTAAGAAAGATATTAAGGGATATTCTTCGATAAATAGAAAATATATGGAAAGCATTAAATAGGGTCTACCTTGAAATAAAAGGCCATATCTTCGTCAAAAATTGCCCCATTTCAATTATAAAGGTGTTTTTAAAAATTCACTTGATCTTTGGAACAAAACTGCATTAAAATAATTTGACTTCCGACTCATCTAAGAAAGATATTGAGGGATATTCGATAAATAGAAAATATATGGAAAGCATTAAATAGTGTCTACCTTGAAATAAATGGCAATATCTTCGTCAAAAATTGCCCCACTTCAATTATAAAGGTGTTTTTAGAATTCGCTTAATCTTTGAAACAAAACCGCATTAAAATAATTTGACTTCCGACTCATCTAAGAAAGATATTAAGGGATATTCGATAAATAGAAAATATATGGAAAGCATTAAATAGGGTCTACCTTGAAATAAATGGCCATATCTTCGTCAAAAATTGCCCCATTTCAATTATAAAGGTGTTTTTAGAATTCACTTGATCTTTGAAACAAAACTGCATTAAAATAATTTGACTTCCAACTCATCTAAGAAAGATATTAAGGGATATTCGATAAATAGAAAATATATTGAAAGCATTAAATAGGGTCTACCTTGAAATAAATGGCCATATCTTCGTCAAAAATTGACCCACTTCAATTATAAAGGTGTTTTTAGAATTCGCTTAATCTTTGAAACAAAACTGCATTAAAATAATTTGACATCCGACTCATCTAAAAAAGATATTAAGGGATATTCTTCGATAAATAGAAAATATATGGAAAGCATTAAATAGGGTCTACCTTGAAATAAATGGCCATATCTTCGTCAAAAATTGCCCCATTTCAATTATAAAGGTGTTTTTAGAATTCACTTGATCATTGGAACAAAACTGCATTAAAATAATTTGACTTCCGACTCATCTAAGAAAGATATTAAGGGATATTCTTCGATAAGTAGAAAAATATATGAAAGCATTAAAATAGGGTCAACCTTGAAATAAATGGCCATATCTTCGTCAAAAATTGCCCCATTTCAATTATAAAGGTGTTTTTAGAATTCACTTGATCTTTGGAACAAAACTGCATTAAAATAATTTGACTTCCGACTCATCTAAAAAAGATATTAAGGGATATTCTTCGATAAATAGAAAATATATGGAAAGCATTAAATAGGGTCTACCTTGAAATAAATAGCCATATCTTCGTCAAAAACTGCCCCATTTCAATTATAAAGGTGTTTTTAGAATTCACTTGATCTTTGGAACAAAACTGCATTAAAATAATTTGACTTCCGACTCATCTAAGAAAGATATTAAGGGATATTCTTCGATAATTAGAAAATTTATGGAAAGCATTAAATAGGGTCTACCTTGAAATAAATGGCCATATCTTCGTCAAAAATTGCCCCATTTCAATTATAAAGGTGTTTTTAGAATCCACTCGATCTTTGGAAGAAAACTGCATTAAAATAATTTGACTTCCGCTTCATCCAAGAAAGATATTAAGGGATATTCGATAAATAGAAAATATATGGAAAGCATTAAATAGGGTCTACCTTGAAATAAATGGCCATATCTTCGTCAAAAATTGCCCCATTTCAATTATAAAGGTGTTTTTAGAATTCACTTGATCTTTGGAACAAAACTGCATTAAAATAATTTGACTTCCGATTCATCTAAGAAAGATATTGAGGGATATTCGATAAATAGAAAATATATTGGAAGCATTAAATAGGGTCTACCTTGAAATAAATGGCCATATCTTCGTCAAAAATTGCCCCACTTCAATTATAAAGGTGTTTTTAGAATTCGCTTAATCTTTGAAACAAAACCGCATTAAAATAATTTGACTTCCGACTCATCTAAGAAAGATATTAAGGGATATTCTTCGATAAATAGAAAATATATAGAAAGCATTAAATAGGGTCTACCTTGAAATAAATAGCCATATCTTCGTCAAAAATTGCCCCATTTCAATTAAAAAGGTGTTTTTAAAAATTCACTTGATCTTTGGAACAAAACTGCATTAAAATAATTTGACTTCCGACTCATCTAAGAAAGATATTAAGGGATATTCGATAAATAGAAAATATATGGAAAGCATTAAATAGGGTCTACCTTGAAATAAATGGCCATATCTTCGTCAAAAATTGCCCCACTTCAATTATAAAGGTGTTTTTAGAATTCGCTTAATCTTTGAAACAAAACTGCATTAAAATAATTTGACATCCGACTCATCTAAAAAAGATATTAAGGGATATTCTTCGATAAATAGAAAATATATGGAAAGCATTAAATAGGGTCTACCTTGAAATAAATGGCCATATCTTTGTCTAAAATTGCCCCATTTCAATTATAAAGGTGTTTTTAGAATTCACTTGATCTTTGAAACAAAACTGCATTAAAATAATTTGACTTCCGACTCATCTAAGAAAGATATTAAGGGATATTCTTCGATATGTAGAAAATATATGGAAAGCATTAAACAGGGTCTACCTTGAAATAATTGGCCATATCTTTTGTCTAAAATTGCCCCATTTTAATTATAAAGGTGTTTTTAGAATTCACTTGATCTTTGAAGCAAAACTGCATTAAAATAATTTGACTTCCGACTCATCTAAGAAAGATATTAAGGGATATTCTTCGATAAATAGAAAATATATGGAAAGCATTAAATAGGGTCTACCTTGAAATAAATGGCCATATCTTCATCTAAAATTGCCCCATTTCAATTATAAAGGTGTTTTTAGAATTCGCTTGATCTTTGAAACAAAACTGCATTAAAATAATTTGACTTCCGACTCATCTAAGAAAGATATTAAGGAATATTCTTCGATAAATAGAAAATATATGGAAAGCATTAAATAGGGTCTACCTTGAAATAAATGGCCATATCTTCGTCAAAAATTGCCCCATTTCAATTATAAAGGTGTTTTTAGAATTCACTCGATCTTTGAAACAAAACTGCATGAAAATAATTTGACTTCCGACTCATCTAAGAAAGATATTAAGGGATATTCTTCGATAAATAGAAAATATATGGAAAGCATTAAATAGGGTCTACCTTGAAATAAATGACCATATCTTCGTCAAAAATTGCCCCATTTCAATTATAAAGGTGTTTTTAGAATTCACTCGATCTTTGAAACAAAACTGCATTAAAATAATTTGACTTCCGACTCATCTAAGAAAGATATTAAGGGATATTCGATAAATAGAAAATATATTGAAAGCATTAAATAGGGTCTACCTTGAAATAAATGGCCATATCTTCGTCAAAAATTGCCCCACTTCAATTATAAAGGTGTTTTTAGAATTCGCTTAATCTTTGAAACAAAACTGCATTAAAATAATTTGACTTCCGACTCATCTAAGAAAGATATTAAGGGATATTCTTCGATAAATAGAAAATATATGGAAAGCATTAAATAGGGTCAACCTTGAAATAAATGGCCATATCTTCGTCAAAAATTGCCCCATTTCAATTATAAAGGTGTTTTTAGAATTCACTTGATCTTTGGAATAAAACTGCATTAAAATAATTTGACTTCCGACTCATCTAAGAAAGATATTAAGGGATATTCTTCGATAAATAGAAAATATATGGAAAGCATTAAATAGTGTCTACCTTGAAATAAATGGCCATATCTTCGTCAAAAATTGCCCCATTTCAATTATAAAGGTGTTTTTAGAATTCACTTCATCTTTGGAACAAAACTGCATTAAAATAATTTGACTTCCGACTCATCTAAGAAAGATATTAAGGGATATTTCGATAAATAGAAAATATATGGAAAGCATTAAATAGGGTCTACCTTGAAATAAATGGCCATATCTTCGTCAAAAATTGCCCCATTTCAATTATAAAGGTGTTTTTAGAATTCGCTCGATCTTTGAAACAAAACTGCATTTAAATAATTTGACTTCCGACTCATCTAAGAAAGATATTAAGGGATATTCTTCGATAAATAGAAAATATATGGAAAGCATTAAATAGTGCCTACCTTGAAATAAATAGTTAAATCTTCGTCAAAAATTGCCCCATTTCAATTATAAAGGTGTTTTTAGAATTCACTCAATCTTTGGAACAAAACTGCATTAAAATAATTTGACTTCCGACTCATCTAAGAAAGATATTAAGGGATATTCTTCGATAAATAGAAAATATATGGAAAGCATTAAATAGTGTCTACCTTGAAATAAATGGCCATATCTTCGTCAAAAATTGCCCCATTTCAATTATAAAGGTGTTTTTAGAATTCACTTTATCTGTGGAACAAAACTGCATTAAAATAATTTGACTTCCGACTCATCTAAGAAAGATATTAAGGGATACTTCGATAAATAGAAAATATATGGAAAGCATTAAATAGGGTCTACCTTGAAATAAATGGCCATATCTTCGTCAAAAATTGCCCCATTTAAATTATAAAGGTGTTTTTAGAATTCGCTCGATCTTTGGAACAAAACTGCATTAAAATAATTTGACTTCCGACTCATCTAAGAAAGATATTAAGGGATATTCTTCGATAAATAGAAAATATATGGAAAGCATTAAATAGTGTCTACCTTGAAATAAATAGCCAAATCTTCGTCAAAAATTGCCCCATTTCAATTATAAAGGTGTTTTTAGAATTCACTTGATCTTTGCAAACAAACTGCATTAAAATAATTTGACTTCCGACTCATCTAAGAAAGATATTAAGGGATATTCTTCGATAAATAGAAAATATATGGAAAGCATTAAATAGGGTCTACCTTGAAATAAATGGCCATATCTTCGTCAAAAATTGCCCCATTTAAATTATAAAGGTGTTTTTAGAATTCACTCAATCTTTGGAACAAAACTGCATTAAAATAATTTGACTTCCGACTCATCTAAGAAAGATATTAAGGGATATTCTTCGATAAATAGAAAATATATGGAAAGCATTAAATAGGGTCTACCTTGAAATAAATGGCCATATCTTCGTCAAAAATTGCCCCATTTCAATTATAAAGGTGTTTTTAGAATTCACTTTATCTGTGGAACAAAACTGCATTAAAATAATTTGACTTCCGACTCATCTAAGAAAGATATTAAGGGATATTCGATAAATAGAAAATATATGGAAAGCATTAAATAGGGTCTACCTTGAAATAAATGACCATATCTTCGTCAAAAATTGCCCCATTTCAATTATAAAGGTGTTTCTAGAATTCGCTCGATCTTTGGAACAAAACTGCATTAAAATAATTTGACTTCCGACTCATCTAAGAAAGATATTAAGGGATATTCTTCGATAAATAGAAAATATATGGAAAGCATTAAATAGGGTCAACCTTGAAATAAATGGCCATATCTTCGTCAAAAATTGCCCCATTTCAATTATAAAGGTGTTTTTAAAATTCACTTGATCTTTGGAATAAAACTGCATTAAAATAATTTGACTTCCGACTCATCTAAGAAAGATATTAAGGGATATTCTTCGATAAATAGAAAATATATGGAAAGCATTAAATAGTGTCTACCTTGAAATAAATGGCCATATCTTCGTCAAAAATTGCCCCATTTCAATTATAAAGGTGTTTTTAGAATTCACTTTATCTTTGGAACAAAACTGCATTAAAATAATTTGACTTCCGACTCATCTAAGAAAGATATTAAGGGATACTTCGATAAATAGAAAATATATGGAAAGCATTAAATAGGGTCTACCTTGAAATAAATGGCCATATCTTCGTCAAAAATTGACCCATTTCAATTATAAAGGTGTTTTTAGAATTCGCTCGATCTTTGGAACAAAACTGCATTAAAATAATTTGACTTCCGACTCATCTAAGAAAGATATTAAGGGATATTCTTCGATAAATAGAAAATATATGGAAAGCATTAAATAGTGTCTACCGTGAAATAAATAGTTAAATCTTCGTCAAAAATTGCCCCATTTCAATTATAAAGGTGTTTTTAGAATTCACTCAATCTTTGGAACAAAACTGCATTAAAATAATTTGACTTCCGACTCATCTAAGAAAGATATTAAGGGATATTCTTCGATAAATAGAAAATATATGGAAAGCATTAAATAGTGTCTACCTTGAAATAAATGGCCATATCTTCGTCAAAAATTGCCCCATTTCAATTATAAAGGTGTTTTTAGAATTCACTTGATCTTTGGAACAAAACTGCATTAAAATAATTTGACTTCCGACTTATCTAAGAAAGATATTAAGGGATATTCGATAAATAGAAAATATATGGAAAGCATTAAATAGGGTCTACCTTGAAATAAATAGCCAAATCTTCGTCAAAAATTGCCCCATTTCAATTATAAAGGTGTTTTTAGAATTCACTCAATCTTTGGAACAAAACTGCATTAAAATAATTTGACTTCCGACTCATCTAAAACAGATATTAAGGGATATCCTTCGCTAAATAGAAAATATATGGAAAGCATTAAATAGGGTCTACCTTGAAATAAATAGCCATATCTTCGTCAAAAATTGCCCCACTTCAATTATAAAGGTGTTTTTAGAATTCACTTGATCTTTGGAACAAAACTGCATTAAAATAATTTGACTTCCGACTCATCTAAGAAAGATATTAAGGGATATTCTTCGATAAATAGAAAATATATGGAAAGCATTAAATAGTGTCTACCTTGAAATAAATGGCCATATCTTCGTCAAAAACTGCCCCATTTCAATTATAACGGTGATTTTAGAATTCACTCAATCTTAGGAACAAAACTGCATTAAAATAATTTGACTTCCGACTCATGTAAGAAAGATATTAAGGGATATTCGATAAATAGAAAATATATGGAAAGCATTAAATAGGGTCTACCTTGAAATAAATAGCCATATCTTCGTCAAAAATTGCCCCATTTCAATTATAAAGGTGTTTTTAGAATTCACTTTATCTTTGGAACAAAACTGCATTAAAATAATTTGACTTCCGACTCATCTAAGAAAGATATTAAGGGATATTTCGATAAATAGAAAATATATGGAAAGCATTAAATAGGGTCTACCTTGAAATAAATGGCCATATCTTCGTCAAAAATTGCCCCATTTCAATTATAAAGGTGTTTTTAGAATTCGCTCGATCTTTGGAACAAAACTGCATTAAAATAATTTGACTTCCGACTCATCTAAGAAAGATATTAAGGGATATTCTTCGATAAATAGAAAATATATGGAAAGCATTAAATAGTGTCTACCGTGAAATAAATAGTTAAATCTTCGTCAAAAATTGCCCCATTTCAATTATAAAGGTGTTTTTAGAATTCACTCAATCTTTGGAACAAAACTGCATTAAAATAATTTGACTTCCGACTCATCTAAGAAAGATATTAAGGGATATTCTTCGATAAATAGAAAATATATGGAAAGCATTAAATAGTGTCTACCTTGAAATAAATGGCCATATCTTCGTCAAAAATTGCCCCATTTCAATTATAAAGGTGTTTTTAGAATTCACTTTATCTTTGGAACAAAACTGCATTAAAATAATTTGACTTCCGACTTATCTAAGAAAGATATTAAGGGATATTCGATAAATAGAAAATATATGGAAAGCATTAAATAGGGTCTACCTTGAAATAAATAGCCAAATCTTCGTCAAAAATTGCCCCATTTCAATTATAAAGGTGTTTTTAGAATTCACTCAATCTTTGGAACAAAACTGCATTAAAATAATTTGACTTCCGACTCATCTAAGAAAGATATTAAGGGATATTCTTCGATAAATAGAAAATATATGGAAAGCATTAAATAGGGTCTACCTTGAAATAAATGGCCATATCTTCGTCAAAAATTGCCCCATTTCAATTATAAAGGTGTTTTTAGAATTCGCTTGATCTTTGGAACAAAACTGCATTAAAATAATTTGACTTCCGACTCATCTAAGAAAGATATTAAGGGATATTCTTCGATAAATAGAAAATATATAGAAAGCATTAAATAGTGTCTACCTTGAAATAAATGGCCATATCTTCGTCAAACATTGCCCCATTTCAATTATAAAGGTGTTTTTAGAATTCACTTGATCTTTGGAACAAAACTGCATTAAAATAATTTGACTTCCGACTCATCTAAGAAAGATATTAAGGGATATTCTTCGATAAATAGAAAATATATGGAAAGCATTAAATAGGGTCTACCTTGAAATAAATGGCCATATCTTCGTCAAAAATTGCCCCATTTCAATTATAAAGGAGTTTTTAGAATTCACTTGATCTTTGGAACAAAACTGCATTAAAATAATTTGACTTCCGTTTCATCTAAGAAAGATATTAAGGGATATTCTTCGATAAATAGAAAATATATGGAAAGCATTAAATAGTGTCTACCTTGAAATAAATGGCCATATCTTCGTCAAAAATTGCCCCATTTCAATTATAAAGGTGTTTTTAGAATTCACTCGATCTTTGAAACAAAATTGCATTAAAATAATTTGACTTCCGACTCATCTAAGAAAGATATTAAGGGATATTCTTCGATAAATAGAAAATATATGGAAAGCATTAAATAGGGTCTACCTTGAAATAAATGGCCATATCTTCATCTAAAATTGCCCAATTTCAATTATAAAGGTGTTTTTAGAATTCGCTTAATCTTTGGAACAAAACTGCATTAAAATAATTTGACTTCCGACTCATCTAAGAAAGATATTAAGGGATATTCTTCGATAAATAGAAAATATATGGAAAGCATTAAATAGGGTCTACCTTGAAATAAATGGCCATATCTTCGTCAAAAATTGCCCCATTTCAATTACAAAGGTGTTTTTAGAATTCACTTGATCTTTGCAACAAAACTGCATTAAAATAATTTGACTTCCGACTCATCTAAGAAAGATATTAAGGGATATTCTTCGATAAATAGAAAATATATGGAAAGCATTAAATAGTGTCTACCTTGAAATAAATGGCCATATCTTCGTCAAAAATTGCCCCATTTCAATTATAAAGGTGTTTTTAGAATTCACTTGATCTTTGGAACAAAACTGCATTAAAATAATTTGACTTCCGACTCATCTAAGAAAGATATTAAGGGATATTCTTCGATAAATAGAAAATATATGGAAAGCATTAAATAGGGTCTACCTTGAAATAAATAGCCATATCTTCGTCAAAAATTGCCCCACTTCAATTATAAAGGTGTTTTTAGAATTCGCTTAATCTTTTAAACAAAACTGCATTAAAATAATTTGACTTCCGACTCATCTAAGAAAGATATTAAGGGATATTCTTCGATAAATAGAAAATATATGGAAAGCATTAAATAGGGTCTACCTTGAAATAAATGGCCATATCTTCGTCAAAAATTGCCCCATTTCAATTATAAAGGTGTTTTTAGAATCCACTCGATCTTTGGAAGAAAACTGCATTAAAATAATTTGACTTCCGACTCATCTAAGAAAGATATTAAAGGATATTCTTCGATAAATAGAAAATATATGGAAAGCATTAAATAGGGTCTACCTTGAAATAAATGGCCATATCTTCGTCAAAAATTGTCCCATTTCAATTATAAAGGTGTTTTTAGAATTCGCTTAATCTTTAAAACAAAACTGCATTAAAATAATTTGACTTCCGACTCATCTAAGAAAGATATTAAGGGATATTCTTCGATAAATAGAAAATATATGGAAAGCATTAAATAGGGTCTACCTTGAAATAAATGGCCATATCTTCGTCAAAAATTGCCCCATTTCAATTATAAAGGTGTTTTTAGAATTCACTCGATCTTTGGAACAAAACTGCATTAAAATAATTTGACTTTCGACTCATCTAAGAAAGATATTAAGGGATATTCTTCGATAAATAGAAAATATATGGAAAGCATTAAATAGGGTCAACCTTGAAATAAATGGCCATATCTTCGTCAAAAATTGCCCCATTTCAATTATAAAGGTGTTTTTAGAATTCGCTCGATCTTTGGAACAAAACTGCATTAAAATAATTTGACTTCCGACTCATCTAAGAAAGATATTAAGGGATATTCTTCGATAAATAGAAAATATATGGAAAGCATTAAATAGTGTCTACCTTGAAATAAATGGCCATATCTTCGTCAAACATTGCCGCATTTCAATTATAAAGGTGTTTTTAGAATTCACTTGATCTTTGGAACAAAACTGCATTAAAATAATTTGACTTCCGACTCATCTAAGAAAGATATTAAAGGGATATTCTTCGATAAATAGAAAATATATGGAAAGCATTAAATAGGGTCTACCTTGAAATAAATGGCCATATCTTCGTCAAAAATTGCCCCATTTCAATTATAAAGGAGTTTTTAGAATTCGCTTAATCTTTGAAACAAAACTGCATTAAAATAATTTGACTTCCGACTCATCTAAGAAAGATATTAAGGGATATTCTTCGATAAATAGAAAATATATGGAAAGCATTAAATAGTGTCTACCTTGAAATAAATGGACATATCTTCGTCAAAAAATGCCCAATTTCAATTATAAAGGTGTTTTTAGAATTCAATTGATCTTTGAAACAAAACTGCATTAAAATAATTTGACTTCCGACTCATCTAAAAAAGATATTAAGGGATATTCTTCGATAAATAGAAAATATATGGAAAGCATTAAATAGGGTCTACCTTGAAATAAATGGCCATATCTTCATCTAAAATTGCCCCATTTCAATTATAAATGTGTTTTTAGAATTCGCTTGATCTTTGGAACAAAACTGCATTAAAATAATTTGACTTCCGACTCATCTAAGAAAGATATTAAGGGATATTCTTCGATAAATAGAAAATATATGGAAAGCATTAAATAGGGTCTACCTTGAAATAAATGGCCATATCTTCATCAAAAATTGCCCCATTTCAATTATAAAGGTGTTTTTAGAATTCACTTGATCTTTGGAACAAAACTGCATTAAAATAATTTGACTTCCGACTCATCTAAAAAAGATATTAAGGGATATTCTTCGATAAATAGAAAATATATGGAAAGCATTAAATAGGGTCTACCTTGAAATAAATAGCCATATCTTCGTCAAAAATTGCCCCACTTCAATTATAAGGTGTTTTTAGAATTCGCTTAATCTTTAAAACAAAACTGCATTAAAATAATTTGACTTCCGACTCATCTAAGAAAGATATTAAGGGATATTCTTCGATAAATAGAAAATATATGGAAAGCATTAAATAGGGTCTACCTTGAAATAAATGGCCATATCTTCGTCAAAAATTGCCCCATTTCAATTATAAAGGTGTTTTTAGAATCCACTAGATCTTTGAAAGAAAACTGCATTAAAATAATTTGACTTCCGACTCATCTAAGAAAGATATTAAGGGATATTCTTCGATAAATAGAAAATATATGGAAAGCATTAAATAGGGTCTACCTTGAAATAAATGGCCATATCTTCGTCAAAAATTGCCCCATTTCAATTATAAAGGTGTTTTTAGAATTCGCTCGATCTTTGGAACAAAACTGCATTAAAATAATTTGACTTCCGACTCATCTAAGAAAGATATTAAGGGATATTCTTCGATAAATAGAAAATATATGGAAAGCATTAAATAGGGTCTACCTTGAAATAAAAGGCCATATCTTCGTCAAAAATTGCCCCATTTCAATTATAAAGGTGTTTTTAGAATTCACTTGATCTTTGGAACAAAACTGCATTAAAATAATTTGACTTCCGATTCATCTAAGAAAGATATTGAGGGATATTCGATAAATAGAAAATATATTGGAAGCATTAAATAGGGTCTACCTTGAAATAAATGGCCATATCTTCGTCAAAAATTGCCCCATTTCAATTATAAAGGTGTTTTTAGAATTCACTCAATCTTTGGAACAAAACTGCATTAAAATAATTTGACTTCCGACTCATCTAAGAAAGATATTAACGGGATATTCTTCGATAAATAGAAAATATATGGAAAGCATTAAATAGGGTCTACCTTGAAATAAATGGCCATATCTTCGTCAAAAATTGCCCCATTTCAATTATAAAGGTGTTTTTAGAATTCACTCGATCTTTGGAACAAAACTGCATTAAAATAATTTGACTTCCGACTCATCTAAAAAAGATATTAAGGGATATTCTTCGATAAATAGAAAATATATGGAAAGCATTAAATAGGGTCTACCTTGAAATAAATGGCCATATCTTCGTCAAAATATGACCCATTTCAATTATAAAGGTGTTTTTAGAATTCGCTCGATCTTTAGAACAAAACTGCATTAAAATAATTTGACTTCCGACTCATCTAAGAAAGGTATTAAGGGATATTCTTCGATAAATAGAAAATATATGGAAAGCATTAAATAGGGTCTACCTTGAAATAAATGGCCATATCTTCGTCAAAAATTGACCCATTTCAATTATAAAGGTGTTTTTAGAATTCGCTCGATCTTTAGAACAAAACTGCATTAAAATAATTTGACTTCCGACTCATCTAAGAAAGATATTGAGGGATATTCTTCGATAAATAGAAAATATATGGAAAGCATTAAATAGGGTCTACCTTGAAATAAATGGCCATATCTTCGTCAAAAATTGCCCCACTTCAATTATAAAGGTGTTTTTAGAATTCGCTTAATCTTTGAAACAAAACCGCATTAAAATAATTTGACTTCCGACTCATCTAAAAAAGATATTAAGGGATATTCTTCGATAAATAGAAAATATATGGAAAGCATTAAATAGGGTCTACCTTGAAATAAATGGCCATATCTTCGTCAAAAATTGCCCCATTTCAATTATAAAGGTGTTTTTAGAATTCACTCGATCTTTGGAACAAAACTGCATTAAAATAATTTGACTTCCGACTCATCTAAGAAAGATATTAAGGGATATTCGATAAATAGAAAATATATTGAAAGCATTAAATAGGGTCTACCTTGAAATAAATGGCCATATCTTCGTCAAAAATTGCCCCACTTCAATTATAAAGGTGTTTTTAGAATTCGCTTAATCTTTGAAACAAAACTGCATTAAAATAATTTGACTTCCGACTCATCTAAGAAAGATATTAAGGGATATTCTTCGATAAATAGAAAATATATGGAAAGCATTAAATAGGGTCTACCTTGAAATAAATGGCCATATCTTCGTCAAAAATTGCCCCATTTCAATTATAAAAGTGTTTTTAGAATTCACTTGATCTTTGGAACAAAACTGCATTAAAATAATTTGACTTCCGACTCATCTAAGAAAGATATTAAGGGATATTCTTCGATAAATAGAAAATATATGGAAAGCATTAAATAGGGTCTACCTTGAAATAAATGGCCATATCTTCATCTAAAATTGCCCAATTTCAATTATAAAGGTGTTTTTAGAATTCGCTTGATCTTTGAAACAAAACTGCATTAAAATAATTTGACTTCCGACTCATCTAAGAAAGATATTAAGGGATATTCTTCGATAAATAGCAAATATATGGAAAGCATTAAATAGGGTCTACCTTGAAATAAATGGCCATATCTTCGTCAAAAATTGCCCCATTTCAATTATAAAGGTGTTTTTAGAATTCGCTCGATCTTTGGAACAAAACTGCATTAAAATAATTTGACTTCCGACTCATCTAAGAAAGATATTAAGGGATATTCTTCGATAAATAGAAAATATATGGAAAGCATTAAATAGGGTCTACCTTGAAATAAATGGCCATATCTTCGTCAAAAATTGCCCCATTTCAATTATAAAGGTGTTTTTAGAATTCACTTTATCTTTGGAACAAAACTGCATTAAAATAATTTGACTTCCGACTCATCTAAGAAAGATATTAAGGGATATTCGATAAATAGAAAATATATTGAAAGCATTAAATAGGGTCTACCTTGAAATAAATGGCCATATCTTCGTCAAAAATTGCCCCACTTCAATTATAAAGGTGTTTTTAGAATTCGCTTAATCTTTGAAACAAAACTGCATTAAAATAATTTGACTTCCGACTCATCTAAGAAAGATATTAAGGGATATTCTTCGATAAATAGAAAATATATGGAAAGCATTAAATAGGGTCAACCTTGAAATAAATGGCCATATCTTCGTCAAAAATTGCCCCATTTCAATTATAAAGGTGTTTTTAGAATTCGCTTAATCTTTAAAACAAAACTGCATTAAAATAATTTGACTTCCGACTCATCTAAGAAAGATATTAAGGGATATTCTTCGATAAATAGAAAATATATGGAAAGCATTAAATAGGGTCTACCTTGAAATAAATGGCCATATCTTCGTCAAAAATTGCCCCATTTCAATTATAAAGGTGTTTTTAGAATTCACTTTATCTTTGGAACAAAACTGCATTAAAATAATTTGACTTCCGACTCATCTAAGAAAGATATTAAGGGATATTCGATAAATAGAAAATATATGGAAAGCATTAAATAGGGTCTACCTTGAAATAAATGGCCATATCTTCGTCAAAAATTGCCCCATTTCAATTATAAAGGTGTTTTTAGAATTCGCTCGATCTTTGGAACAAAACTGCATTAAAATAATTTGACTTCCGACTCATCTAAGAAAGATATTAAGGGATATTCTTCGATAAATAGAAAATATATGGAAAGCATTAAATAGTGTCTACCTTGAAATAAATAGCCATATCTTCGTCAAAAATTGCCCCATTTCAATTATAAAGGTGTTTTTAGAATTCACTCAATCTTTGGAACAAAACTGCATTAAAATAATTTGACTTCCGACTCATCTAAGAAAGATATTAAGGGATATTCTTCGATAAATAGAAAATATATGGAAAGCATTAAATAGGGTCTACCTTGAAATAAATAGCCATATCTTCGTCAAAAATTGCCCCATTTCAATTATAAAGGTGTTCTTAGAATTCACTTGATCTTTGGAACAAAACTGCATTAAAATAATTTGACTTCCGACTCATCTAAGAAAGATATTAAGGGATATTCGATAAATAGAAAATATATGGAAAGCATTAAATAGGGTCTACCTTGAAATAAATGGCCATATCTTCGTCAAAAATTGCCCCATTTCAATTATAAAGGAGTTTTTAGAATTCACTTGATCTTTGGAACAAAACTGCATTAAAATAATTTGACTTCCGACTCATCTAAGAAAGATATTAAGGGATATTCTTCGATAAATAGAAAATATATGGAAAGCATTAAATAGTGTCTACCTTGAAATAAATGGCCATATCTTCGTCAAACATTGCCCCATTTCAATTATAAAGGTGTTTTTAGAATTCACTCAATCTTTGGAACAAAACTGCATTAAAATAGTTCGACTTCCGCCTCATCTAAGAAAGATATTAAGGAATATTCTTCGATAAATAGAAAATATATGGAAAGCATTAAATAGGGTCTACCTTGAAATAAATGGCCATATCTTCATCTAAAAATGCCCAATTTCAATTATAAAGGTGTTTTTAGAATTCGCTTGATCTTTGGAACAAAACTGCATTAAAATAATTTGACTTCCGACTCATCTAAGAAAGATATTAAGGGATATTCTTCGATAAATAGAAAATATATGGAAAGCATTAAATAGGGTCTACCTTGAAATAAATGGCCATATCTTCGTCAAAAATTGCCCCATTTCAATTATAAAGGTGTTTTTAGAATTCACTTGATCTTTGGAACAAAACTGCATTAAAATAATTTGACTTCCGACTCATCTAAAAAAGATATTAAGGGATATTCTTCGATAAATAGAAAATATATGGAAAGCATTAAATAGGGTCTACCTTGAAATAAATAGCCATATCTTCGTCAAAAATTGACCCACTTCAATTATAAAGGTGTTTTTAGAATTCGCTTAATCTTTAAAACAAAACTGCATTAAAATAATTTGACTTCCGACTCATCTAAGAAAGATATTAAGGGATATTCTTCGATAAATAGAAAATATATGGAAAGCATTAAATAGGGTCTACCTTGAAATAAATGGCCATATCTTCGTCAAAAATTGCCCCATTTCAATTATAAAGGTGTTTTTAGAATCCACTAGATCTTTGGAAGAAAACTGCATTAAAATAATTTGACCTCCGACTCATCTAAGAAAGATATTAAGGGATATTCGATAAATAGAAAATATATGGAAAGCATTAAATAGGGTCTACCTTGAAATAAATGGCCATATCTTCGTCAAAAATTGCCCCACTTCAATTATAAAGGTGTTTTTAGAATTCGCTTAATCTTTGAAACAAAACCGCATTAAAATAATTTGACTTCCGACTCATCTAAGAAAGATATTAAGGGATATTCTTCGATAAATAGAAAATATATGGAAAGCATTAAATAGGGTCTACCTTGAAATAAATGGCCATATCTTCGTCAAAAATTGCCCCATTTCAATTATAAAGGTGTTTTTAGAATTCACTCGATCTTTGGAACAAAACTGCATTAAAATAATTTGACTTCCGACTCATCTAAGAAAGATATTAAGGGATATTCTTCGATAAATAGAAAATATATGGAAAGCATTAAATAGGGTCTACCTTGAAATAAATGGCCATATCTTCGTCAAAAATTGCCCCATTTCAATTATAAAGGTGTTTTTAGAATTCACTTGATCTTTGGAACAAAACTGCATTAAAATAATTTGACTTCCGACTCATGTAAAAAAGATATTAAGGGATATTCTTCGATAAATAGAAAATATATGGAAAGCATTAAATAGGGTCTACCTTGAAATAAATGGCCATATCTTCGTCAAAAATTGCCCCATTTCAATTATAAAAGTGTTTTTAAAATTCACTCGATCTTTGGAACAAAACTGCATTAAAATAATTTGACTTCCGACTCATCTAAGAAAGATATTAAGGGATATTCTTCGATAAATAGAAAATATATGGAAAGCATTAAATAGGGTCTACCTTGAAATAAATGGCCATATCTTCGTCAAAAATTGCCCCATTTCAATTATAAAGGTGTTTTTAGAATTCACTTGATCTTTGGAACAAAACTGCATTAAAATAATTTGACTTCCGACTCATCTAAAAAAGATATTAAGGGATATTCTTCGATAAATAGAAAATATATGGAAAGCATTAAATAGGGTCTACCTTGAAATAAATGGCCATATCTTCGTCAAAAATTGACCCACTTCAATTATAAAGGTGTTTTTAGAATTCGCTTAATCTTTAAAACAAAACTGCATTAAAATAATTTGACTTCCGACTCATCTAAGAAAGATATTAAGGGATATTCTTCGATAAATAGAAAATATATGGAAAGCATTAAATAGGGTCTACCTTGAAATAAATGGCCATATCTTCGTCAAAAATTGCCCCATTTCAATTATAAAGGTGTTTTTAGAATCCACTAGATCTTTGAAAGAAAACTGCATTAAAATAATTTGACTTCCGACTCATCTAAGAAAGATATTAAGGGATATTCGATAAATAGAAAATATATGGAAAGCATTAAATAGGGTCTACCTTGAAATAAATGGCCATATCTTCGTCAAAAATTGCCCCACTTCAATTATAAAGGTGTTTTTAGAATTCGCTTAATCTTTGAAACAAAACTGCATTAAAATAATTTGACTTCCGACTCATCTAAGAAAGATATTAAGGGATATTCTTCGATAAATAGAAAATATATGGAAAGCATTAAATAGGGTCTACCTTGAAATAAATGGCCATATCTTCGTCAAAAATTGCCCCATTTCAATTATAAAGGTGTTTTTAGAATTCGCTCGATCTTTGAAACAAAACTGCATTAAAATAATTTGACTTCCGACTCATCTAAAAAAGATATTAAGGGATATTCTTCGATAAATAGAAAATATATGGAAAGCATTAAATAGGGTCTACCTTGAAATAAATGGCCATATCTTCGTCAAAAATTGCCCCATTTCAATTATAAAGGTGTTTTTAGAATTCGCTCGATCTTTAGAACAAAACTGCATTAAAATAATTTGACTTCCGACTCATCTAAGAAAGGTATTAAGGGATATTCTTCGATAAATAGAAAATATATGGAAAGCATTAAATAGGGTCTACCTTGAAATAAATGGCCATATCTTCGTCAAAAATTGACCCATTTCAATTATAAAGGTGTTTTTAGAATTCGCTCGATCTTTAGAACAAAACTGCATTAAAATAATTTGACTTTCGACTCATCTAAGAAAGATATTAAGGGATATTCTTCGATAAATAGAAAATATATGGAAAGCATTAAATAGGGTCTACCTTGAAATAAAAGGCCATATCTTCGTCAAAAATTGCCCCATTTCAATTATAGAGGTGTTTTTAGAATTCACTTGATCTTTGGAACAAAACTGCATTAAAATAATTTGACTTCCGACTCATCTAAGAAAGATATTAAGGGATATTCGATAAATAGAAAATATATGGAAAGCATTAAATAGGGTCTACCTTGAAATAAATGGCCATATCTTCGTCAAAAATTGTCCCACTTCAATTATAAAGGTGTTTTTAGAATTCACTTGATCTTTGGAACAAAACTGCATTAAAATAATTTGACTTCCGACTCATCTAAGAAAGATATTAAGGGATATTCTTCGATAAATAGAAAATATATGGAAAGCATTAAATAGGGTCTACCTTGAAATAAATGGCCATATCTTTGTCTAAAATTGCCCCATTTTAATTATAAAGGTGTTTTTAGAATTCGCTTAATCTTTGAAACAAAACTGCATTAAAATAATTTGACTTCCGACTCATCTAAGAAAGATATTAAGGGATATTCTTCGATAAATAGAAAATATATGGAAAGCATTAAATAAGGTCTACCTTGAAATAAATGGCCATATCTTCGTCAAAAATTGCTCCATTTCAATTATAAAGGTGTTTTTAGAATTCACTCGATCTTTGAAACAAAACTGCATTAAAATAATTTGACTTCCGACTCATCTAAAAAAGATATTAAGGGGATATTCTTCGATAAATAGAAAATATATGGAAAGCATTAAATAGGGGTCTACCTTGAAATAAATGGCCATATCTTTCGTCAAAAATTGGCCCCATTTCATTTATAAAAGGGTGTTTTTTAGAATTCACCTTGATCCTTTGAAACAAAACTGCATTAAAATAATTTGACTTCCGACTCATCTAAGAAAGATATTAAGGGATATTCTGCGATAAATAGAAAATATATGGAAAGCATTAAATAGGGTCTACCTTGAAATAAATGGCCATATCTTCATCTAAAATTGCCCAATTTCAATTATAAAAGTGTTTTTAGAATTCGCTTGATCTTTGGGAACAAAACTGCATTAAAATAATTTGACTTCCGACTCATCTAAGAAAGATATTAAGGGATATTCTTCGATAAATAGAAAATATATGGAAAGCATTAAATAGGGTCTACCTTGAAATAAATGGCCATATCTTCGTCAAAAATTGCCCCATTTCAATTATAAAGGTGTTTTTAGAATTCGCTCGATCTTTGGAACAAAACTGCATTAAAATAATTTGACTTCCGACTCATCTAAGAAAGATATTAAGGGATATTCTTCGATAAATAGAAAATATATGGAAAGCATTAAATAGGGTCTACCTTGAAATAAATGGCCATATCTTCGTCAAAAATTGACCCATTTCAATTATAAAGGTGTTTTTAGAATTCACTTGATCTTTGGAACAAAACTGCATTAAAATAATTTGACTTTCGACTCATCTAAGAAAGATATTAAGGGATATTCTTTGATAAATAGAAAATATATTGAAAGCATTAAATAGGGTCTACCTTGAAATAAATGGCCATATCTTCGTCAAAAATTGCCCCACTTCAATTATAAAGGTGTTTTTAGAATTCGCTTAATCTTTGAAACAAAACTGCATTAAAATAATTTGACTTCCGACTCATCTAAGAAAGATATTAAGGGATATTCTTCGATAAATAGAAAATATATGGAAAGCATTAAATAGGGTCAACCTTGAAATAAATGGCCATATCTTCGTCAAAAATTGCCCCATTTCAATTATAAAAGTGTTTTTAGAATTCACTTGATCTTTGGAACAAAACTGCATTAAAATAATTTGACTTCCGACTCATCTAAGAAAGATATTAAGGGATATTCTTCGATAAATAGAAAATATATGGAAAGCATTATATAGTGTCTACCTTGAAATAAATGGCCATATCTTCGCCAAAAATTGCCCCACTTCAATTATAAAGGTGTTTTTAGAATTCACTTTATCTTTGGAACAAAACTGCATTAAAATAATTTGACTTCCGACTCATCTAAGAAAGATATTAAGGGATATTCGATAAATAGAAAATATATTGAAAGCATTAAATAGGGTCTACCTTGAAATAAATGGCCATATCTTCGTCAAAAATTGACCCACTTCAATTACAAAGGTGTTTTTAGAATTCGCTTAATCTTTGTAACAAAACTGCATTAAAATAATTTGACATCCGACTCATCTAAAAAAGATATTAAGGGATATTCTTCGATAAATAGAAAATATATGGAAAGCATTAAATAGGGTCTACCTTGAAATAAATGGCCATATCTTCGTCTAAAATTGCCCCATTTCAATTATAAAGGTGTTTTTAGAATTCACTTGATCTTTGAAACAAAACTGCATTAAAATAATTTGACTTTCGACTCATCTAAGAAAGATATTAAGGGATATTCTTCGATAAATAGAAAATATATGGAAAGCATTAAATAGGGTCTACCTTGAAATAAATGGCCATATCTTTGTCTAAAATTGCCCCATTTTAATTATAAAGGTGTTTTTAGAATTCACTTGATCTTTGAAGCAAAACTGCATTAAAATAATTTGACTTCCGACTCATCTAAGAAAGATATTAAGGGATATTCTCCGATAAATAGAAAATATATGGAAAGCATTAAATAGGGTCTACCTTGAAATAAATGGCCATATCTTCATCTAAAATTGCCCCATTTCAATTATAAAGGTGTTTTTAGAATTCGCTTGATCTTTGAAACAAAACTGCATTAAAATAATTTGACTTCCGACTCATCTAAGAAAGATATTAAGGGATATTCTTCGATAAATAGAAAATATATGGAAAGCATTAAATAGGGTCTACCTTGAAATAAATGGCCATATCTTCGTCAAAAATTGCCCCATTTCAATTATAAAGGTGTTTTTAGAATTCACTCGATCTTTGGAATAAAACTGCATTAAAATAATTTGACTTCCGACTCATCTAAGAAAGATATTAAGGGATATTCGATAAATAGAAAATATATTGAAAGCATTAAATAGGGTCTACCTTGAAATAAATGGCCATATCTTCGTCAAAAATTGCCCCACTTCAATTATAAAGGTGTTTTTAGAATTCGCTTAATCTTTGAAACAAAACTGCATTAAAATAATTTGACTTCCGACTCATCTAAGAAAGATATTAAGGGATATTCTTCGATAAATAGAAAATATATGGAAAGCATTAAATAGGGTCAACCTTGAAATAAATGGCCATATCTTCGTCAAAAATTGCCCCATTTCAATTATAAAAGTGTTTTTAGAATTCACTTGATCTTTGGAACAAAACTGCATTAAAATAATTTGACTTCCGACTCATCTAAGAAAGATATTAAGGGATATTCTTCGATAAATAGAAAATATATGGAAAGCATTAAATAGGGTCTACCTTGAAATAAATGGCCATATCTTCGCCAAAAATTGCCCCACTTCAATTATAAAGGTGTTTTTAGAATTCACTTTATCTTTGGAACAAAACTGCATTAAAATAATTTGACTTCCGACTCATCTAAGAAAGATATTAAGGGATATTCGATAAATAGAAAATATATTGAAAACATTAAATAGGGTCTACCTTGAAATAAATGGCCATATCTTCGTCAAAAATTGCCCCACTTCAATTATAAAGGTGTTTTTAGAATTCGCTTAATCTTTGTAACAAAACTGCATTAAAATAATTTGACATCCGACTCATCTAAAAAAGATATTAAGGGATATTCTTCGATAAATAGAAAATATATGGAAAGCATTAAATAGGGTCTACCTTGAAATAAATGGCCATATCTTCGTCTAAAATTGCCCCATTTCAATTATAAAGGTGTTTTTAGAATTCACTTGATCTTTGAAACAAAACTGCATTAAAATAATTTGACTTTCGACTCATCTAAGAAAGATATTAAGGGATATTCTTCGATAAATAGAAAATATATGGAAAGCATTAAATAGGGTCTACCTTGAAATAAATGGCCATATCTTTGTCAAAAATTGCCCCATTTTTAATTATAAAGGTGTTTTTAGAATTCACTTGATCTTTGAAGCAAAACTGCATTAAAATAATTTGACTTCCGACTCATCTAAGAAAGATATTAAGGGATATTCTCCGATAAATAGAAAATATATGGAAAGCATTAAATAGGGTCTACCTTGAAATAAATGGCCATATCTTCATCTAAAATTGCCCCATTTCAATTATAAAGGTGTTTTTAGAATTCGCTTGATCTTTGAAACAAAACTGCATTAAAATAATTTGACTTCCGACTCATCTAAGAAAGATATTAAGGGATATTCTTCGATAAATAGAAAATATATGGAAAGCATTAAATAGGGTCTACCTTGAAATAAATGGCTATATCTTCGTCAAAAATTGCCCCATTTCAATTATAAAGGTGTTTTTAGAATTCGCTCGATCTTTGGAACAAAACTGCATTAAAATAATTTGACTTCCGACTCATCTAAGAAAGATATTAAGGGATATTCTTCGATAAATAGAAAATATATGGAAAGCATTAAATAGGGTCTACCTTGAAATAAATGGCCATATCTTCGTCAAAAATTGCCCCATTTCAATTATAAAGGTGTTTTTAGAATTCACTCGATCTTTGGAACAAAACTGCATTAAAATAATTTGACTTCCGACTCATCTAAGAAAGATATTAAGGGATATTCGATAAATAGAAAATATATTGAAAGCATTAAATAGGGTCTACCTTGAAATAAATGGCCATATCTTCGTCAAAAATTGCCCCACTTCAATTATAAAGGTGTTTTTAGAATTCGCTTAATCTTTGAAACAAAACTGCATTAAAATAATTTGACTTCCGACTCATCTAAGAAAGATATTAAGGGATATTCTTCGATAAATAGAAAATATATGGAAAGCATTAAATAGGCTCTACCTTGAAATAAATGGCCATATCTTCGTCAAAAATTGCCCCATTTCAATTATAAAGGTGTTTTTAGAATTCACATGATCTTTGGAACAAAACTGCATTAAAATAATTTGACTTCCGACTCATCTAAGAAAGATATTAAGGGATATTCTTCGATAAATAGAAAATATATGGAAAGCATTAAATAGTGTCTACCTTGAAATAAATGGCCATATCTTCGTCAAAAATTGCCCCATTTCAATTATAAAGGTGTTTTTAGAATTCACTTTATCTTTGAAACAAAACTGCATTAAAATAATTTGACTTCCGACTCATCTAAGAAAGATATTAAGGGATATTCGATAAATAGAAAATATATGGAAAGCATTAAATAGGGTCTACCTTGAAATAAATGGCCATATCTTCGTCAAAAATTGCCCCATTTCAATTATAAAGGTGTTTTTAGAATTCGCTCGATCTTTGGAACAAAACTGCATTAAAATAATTTGACTTCCGACTCATCTAAGAAAGATATTAAGGGATATTCTTCGATAAATAGAAAATATATGGAAAGCATTAAATAGTGTCTACCTTGAAATAAATAGCCATATCTTCGTCAAAAATTGCCCCATTTCAATTATAAAGGTGTTTTTAGAGTTCACTCGATCTTTGGAACAAAACTGCATTAAAATAATTTGACTTCCGACTCATCTAAGAAAGATATTAAGGGATATTCTTCGATAAATAGAAAATATATGGAAAGCATTAAATAGGGTCAACCTTGAAATAAATAGCCATATCTTCGTCAAAAATTGCCCCATTTCAATTATAAAGGTGTTTTTAGAATTCACTTGATCTTTGGAACAAAACTGCATTAAAATAATTTGACTTCCGACTCATCTAAGAAAGATATTAAGGGATATTCTTCGATAAATAGAAAATATATGGTAAGCATTAAATAGTGTCTACCTTGAAATAAATGGCCATATCTTCGTCAAACATTGCTCCATTTCAATTATAAAGGTGTTTTAAGAGTTCACTCGATCTTTGGAACAAAACTGTATTAAAATAATTTGACTTCCGACTCATCTAAGAAAGATATTAAGGGATATTCTTCGATAAATAGAAAATATATGGAAAGCATTAAATAGGGTCTACCTTGAAATAAATGGCCATATCTTCGTCAAAAATTGCCCCATTTCAATTATAAAGGAGTTTTTAGAATTCACTTGATCTTTGGAACAAAACTGCATTAAAATAATTTGACTTCCGACTCATCTAAAAAAGATATTAAGGGATATTCTTCGATAAATAGAAAATATATGGAAAGCATTAAATAGTGTCTACCTTAAAATAAATGGACATATCTTCGTCAAAAATTGCCCAATTTCAATTATAAAGGTGTTTTTAGAATTCGCTTAATCTTTGAAACAAAACTGCATTAAAATAATTTGACTTCCGACTCATCTAAAAAAGATATTAAGGGATATTCTTCGATAAATAGAAAATATATGGAAAGCATTAAATAGGGTCTACCTTGAAATAAATGGCCATATCTTCATCTAAAATTGCCCAATTTCAATTATAAAGGTGTTTTTAGAATTCGCTTGATCTTTGGAACAAAGCTGCATTAAAATAATTTGACTTCCGACTCATCTAAGAAAGATATTAAGGGATATTCTTCGATAAATAGAAAATATATGGAAAGCATTAAATAGGGTCTACCTTGAAATAAATGGCCATATCTTCGTCAAAAATTGCCCCATTTCAATTATAAAGGTGTTTTTAGAATTCACTTGATCTTTGGAACAAAACTGCATTAAAATAATTTGACTTCCGACTCATCTAAAAAAGATATTAAGGGATATTCTTCGATAAATAGAAAATATATGGAAAGCATTAAATAGGGTCTACCTTGAAATAAATAGCCATATCTTCGTCAAAAATTGCCCCATTTCAATTATAAAGGTGTTTTTAGAATTCGCTTAATCTTTAAAAGAAAACTGCATTAAAATAATTTGACTTCCGACTCATCTAAAAAAGATATTAAGGGATATTCTTCGATAAATAGAAAATATATGGAAAGCTTTAAATAGGGTCTACCTTGAAATAAATGGCCATATCTTTGTCTAAAATTGCCCCATTTCAATTATAAAGGTGTTTTTAGAATCCACTCGATCTTTGGAAGAAAACTGCATTAAAATAATTTGACTTCCGACTCATCTAAGAAAGATATTAAGGGATATTCGATAAATAGAAAATATATGGAAAGCATTAAATAGTGTCTACCTTGAAATAAATGGCCATATCTTCGTCAAAAATTGCCCCATTTCAATTATAAAGGTGTTTTTAGAATTCACTTTATCTTTGGAACAAAACTGCATTAAAATAATTTGACTTCCGACTCATCTAAGAAAGATATTAAGGGATATTCGATAAATAGAAAATATATGGAAAGCATTAAATAGGGTCTACCTTGAAATAAATGGCCATATCTTCGTCAAAAATTGCCCCATTTCAATTATAAAGGTGTTTTTAGAATTCGCTCGATCTTTGGAACAAAACTGCATTAAAATAATTTGACTTCCGACTCATCTAAGAAAGATATTAAGGGATATTCTTCGATAAGTAGAAAATATATGGAAAGCATTAAATAGGGTCTACCTTGAAATAAATAGCCATATCTTCGTCAAAAATTGCCCCATTTCAATTATAAAGGTGTTTTTAGAATTCACTTGATCTTTGAAACAAAACTGCATTAAAATAATTTGACTTCCGACTCATCTAAGAAAGATATTAAGGGATATTCTTCGATAAATAGAAAATATATGGAAAGCATTAAATAGGTTCAACCTTGAAATAAATAGCCATATCTTCGTCAAAAATTGCCCCATTTCAATTATAAAGGTGTTTTTAGAATTCACTTGATCTTTGGAACAAAACTGCATTAAAATAATTTGACTTCCGACTCATCTAAGAAAGATATTAAGGGATATTCTTCGATAAATAGAAAATATATGGAAAGCATTAAATAGTGTCTACCTTGAAATAAATGGCCATATCTTCGTCAAACATTGACCCATTTCAATTATAAAGGTGTTTTTAGAATTCACTCGATCTTTGGAATAAAACTGCATTAAAATAATTTGACTTCCGACTCATCTAAGAAAGATATTAAGGGATATTCTTCGATAAATAGAAAATATATGGAAAGCATTAAATAGTGTCTACCTTGAAATAAATGGCCATATCTTCGTCAAAAATTGCCCCATTTCAATTATAAAAGTGTTTTTAGAATTCACTTGATCTTTGGAACAAAACTGCATTAAAATAATTTGACTTCCGACTCATCTAAGAAAGATATTAAGGGATATTCTTCGATAAATAGAAAATATATGGAAAGTATTATATAGTGTCTACCTTGAAATAAATGGCCATATCTTCGCCAATAATTGCCCCACTTCAATTATAAAGGTGTTTTTAGAATTCACTTTATCTTTGAAACAAAACTGTATTAAAATAATTTGACTTCCGACTCATCTAAGAAAGATATTAAGGGATATTTCGATAAATAGAAAATATATTGAAAGCATTAAATAGGGTCTACCTTGAAATAAATGGCCATATCTTCGTCAAAAATTGACCCACTTCAATTACAAAGGTGTTTTTAGAATTCGCTTAATCTTTGTAACAAAACTGCATTAAAATAATTTGACATCCGACTCATCTAAAAAAGATATTAAGGGATATTCTTCGATAAATAGAAAATATATGGAAAGCATTAAATAGGGTCTACCTTGAAATAAATGGCCATATCTTCGTCTAAAATTGCCCCATTTCAATTATAAAGGTGTTTTTAGAATTCACTTGATCTTTGAAACAAAACTGCATTAAAATAATTTGACTTCCGACTCATCTAAGAAAGATATTAAGGGATATTCTTCGATAAATAGAAAATATATGGAAAGCATTAAATAGGGTCTACCTTGAAATAAATGGCCATATCTTTGTCTAAAATTGCCCCATTTTAATTATAAAGGTGTTTTTAGAATTCACTTGATCTTTGAAGCAAAACTGCATTAAAATAATTTGACTTTCGACTCATCTAAGAAAGATATTAAGGGATATTCTCCGATAAATAGAAAATATATGGAAAGCATTAAATAGGGTCTACCTTGAAATAAATGGCCATATCTTCATCTAAAATTGCCCCATTTCAATTATAAAGGTGTTTTTAGAATTCGCTTGATCTTTGAAACAAAACTGCATTAAAATAATTTGACTTCCGACTCATCTAAGAAAGATATTAAGGGATATTCTTCGATAAATAGAAAATATATTGAAAGCATTAAATAGGGTCTACCTTGAAATAAATGGCCATATCTTCGTCAAAAATTGCCCCACTTCAATTATAAAGGTGTTTTTAGAATTCGCTTAATCTTTGAAACAAAACTGCATTAAAATAATTTGACTTCCGACTCATCTAAGAAAGATATTAAGGGATATTCGATAAATAGAAAATATATGGAAAGCATTAAATAGTGTCTACCTTGAAATAAATGGCCATATCTTCGTCAAAAATTGCCCCATTTCAATTATAAAGGTGTTTTTAGAATTCACTCGATCTTTGGAACAAAACTGCATTAAAATAATTTGACTTCCGACTCATCTAAGAAAGATATTAAGGGATATTCGATAAATAGAAAATATATGGAAATCATTAAATAGGGTCTACCTTGAAATAAATGGCCATATCTTCGTCAAAAATTGCCCCATTTCAATTATAAAGGTGTTTTTAGAATTCGCTCGATCTTTGGAACAAAACTGCATTAAAATAATTTGACTTCCGACTCATCTAAGAAAGATATTAAGGGATATTCTTCGATAAATAGAAAATATATGGAAAGCATTAAATAGGGTCTACCTTGAAATAAATGGCCATATCTTCGTCAAAAATTGCCCCATTTCAATTATAAAGGTGTTTTTAGAATTCGCTCGATCTTTGGAACAAAACTGCATTAAAATAATTTGACTTCCGACTCATCTAAGAAAGATATTAAGGGATATTCTTCGATAAATAGAAAATATATGGAAAGCATTAAATAGTGTCTACCTTGAAATAAATAGCCATATCTTCGTCAAAAATTGCCCCATTTCAATTATAAAGGTGTTTTTAGAATTCACTCAATCTTTGGAACAAAACTGCATTAAAATAATTTGACTTCCGACTCATCTAAGAAAGATATTAAGGGATATTCTTCGATAAATAAAAATATATGGAAAGCATTAAATAGGGTCAACCTTGAAATAAATAGCCATATCTTCGTCCAAAATTGCCCCATTTCAATTATAAAGGTGTTTTTAGAATTCACTTGATCTTTGGAACAAAACTGCATTAAAATAATTTGACTTCCGACTCATCTAAGAAAGATATTAAGGGATATTCTTCGATAAATAGAAAATATATGGAAAGCATTAAATAGTGTCTACCTTGAAATAAATGGCCATATCTTCGTCAAACATTGCCCCATTTCAATTATAAAGGTGTTTTTAGAATTCACTTGATCTTTGGAACAAAACTGCATTAAAATAATTTGACTTCCGACTCATCTAAGAAAGATATTAAGGGATATTCTTCGATAAATAGAAAATATATGGAAAGCATTAAATAGGGTCTACCTTGAAATAAATGGCCATATCTTCGTCAAAAATTGCCCCATTTCAATTATAAAGGAGTTTTTAGAATTCACTTGATCTTTGGAACAAAACTGCATTAAAATAATTTGACTTCCGACCCATCTAAGAAAGATATTAAGGGATATTCTTCGATAAATAGAAAATATATGGAAAGCATTAAATAGTGTCTACCTTAAAATAAATGGACATATCTTCGTCAAAAATTGCCCAATTTCAATTATAAAGGTGTTTTTAGAATTCGCTTGATCTTTGAAACAAAACTGCATTAAAATAATTTGACTTCCGACTCATCTAAGAAAGATATTCAGGGATATTCTTCGATAAATAGAAAATATATGGAAAGCATTAAATAGGGTCTACCTTGAAATAAATGGCCATATCTTCATCTAAAATTGCCCAATTTCAATTATAAAGGTGTTTTTAGAATTCACTTGATCTTTGGAACAAAACTGCATTAAAATAATTTGACTTCCGACTCATCTAAGAAAGATATTAAGGGATATTCTTCGATAAATAGAAAATATATGGAAAGCATTAAATAGGGTCTACCTTGAAATAAATCGCCGTATCTTCGTCAAAAATTGCCCCATTTCAATTATAAAGGTGTTTTTAGAATTCACTTGATCTTTGGAACAAAACTGCATTAAAATAATTTGACTTCCGACTCATCTAAAAAGATATTAAGGGATATTCTTCGATAAATAGAAAATATATGGAAAGCATTAAATAGGGTCTACCTTGAAATAAATGGCCATATCTTCGTCAAAAATTGCCCCACTTCAATTATAAAAGTGTTATTAGAATTCGCTTAATCTTTAAAAGAAAACTGCATTAAAAAAATTTGACTTCCGACTCATCTAAGAAAGATATTAAGGGATATTCTTCGATAAATAGAAAATATATGGAAAGCATTAAATAGGGTCTACTTTGAAATAAATGGCCATATCTTCGTCAAAAATTGCCCCATTTCAATTATAAAGGTGTTTTTAGAATCCACTCGATCTTTGGAACAAAACTGCATTAAAATAATTTGACTTCCGACTCATCTAAAAAAGATATTAAGGGATATTCTTCGATAAATAGAAAATATATGGAAAGCATTAAATAGGGTCTACCTTGAAATAAATGGCCATATCTTCGTCAAAAATTGCCCCATTTCAATTATAAAGGTGTTTTTAGAATTCACTTTATCTTTGGAACAAAACTGCCTTAAAATAATTTGACTTCCGACTCATCTAAGAAAGATATTAAGGGATATTCGATAAATAGAAAATATATGGAAAGCATTAAATAGGGTCTACCTTGAAATAAATGGCCATATCTTCGTCAAAAATTGCCCCATTTCAATTATAAAGGTGTTTTTAGAATTCGCTCGATCTTTGGAACAAAACTGCATTAAAATAATTTGACTTCCGACTCATCTAAGAAAGATATTAAGGGATATTCTTCGATAAATAGAAAATATATGGAAAGCATTAAATAGGGTCTACCTTGAAATAAATGGCCGTATCTTCGTCAAAAATTGCCCCATTTCAATTATAAAGGTGTTTTTAGAATTCACTTGATCTTTGGAACAAAACTGCATTAAAATAATTTGACTTCCGACTCATCTAAAAAAGATATTAAGGGATATTCTTCGATAAATAGAAAATATATGGAAAGCATTAAATAGGGTCTACCTTGAAATAAATGGCCATATCTTCATCTAAAATTGCCCCATTTCAATTATAAAGGTGTTTTTAGAATTCGCTTAATCTTTAAAAGAAAACTGCATTAAAATAATTTGACTTCCGACTCATCTAAGAAAGACATTAAGGGATATTCTTCGATAAATAGAAAATATATGGAAAGCATTAAATAGGGTCTACCTTGAAATAAATGGCCATATCTTCGTCAAAAATTGCCCCATTTCAATTATAAAGGTGTTTTTAGAATCCACTCGATCTTTGGAACAAAACTGCATTAAAATAATTTGACTTCCGACTCATCTAAGAAAGATATTAAGGGATATTCTTCGATAAATAGAAAATATATGGAAAGCATTAAATAGTGTCTACCTTGAAATAAATGGCCATATCTTCGTCAAAAATTGCCCCATTTCAATTATAAAGGTGTTTTTAGAATTCACTTTATCTTTGGAACAAAACTGCCTTAAAATAATTTGACTTCCGACTCATCTAAGAAAGATATTAAGGGATATCTTCGATAAATAGAAAATATATGGAAAGCATTAAATAGGGTCTACCTTGAAATAAATGGCCATATCTTCGTCAAAAATTGCCCCATTTCAATTATAAAGGTGTTTTTAGAATTCGCTCGATCTTTGGAACAAAACTGCATTAAAATAATTTGACTTCCGACTCATCTAAGAAAGATATTAAGGGATATTCGATAAATAGAAAATATATGGAAAGCATTAAATAGTGTCTACCTTGAAATAAATAGCCATATCTTCGTCAAAAATTGCCCCATTTCAATTATAAAGGTGTTTTTAGAATTCACTCAATCTTTGGAACAAAACTGCATTAAAATAATTTGACTTCCGACTCATCTAAGAAAGATATTAAGGGATATTCTTCGATAAATAGAAAATATATGGAAAGCATTAAATAGGGTCTACCTTGAAATAAATAGCCATATCTTCGTCAAAAATTGCCCCACTTCAATTATAAAGGTGTTTTTAGAATTCACTTGATCTTTGGAACAAAACTGCATTAAAATAATTTGACTTCCGACTCATCTAAGAAAGATATTAAGGGATATTCTTCGATAAATAGAAAATATATGGAAAGCATTAAATAGTGTCTACCTTGAAATAAATGGCCATATCTTCGTCAAAAATTGCCCCATTTCAATTATAAAGGTGTTTTTAGAATTCACTTGATCTTTTGAACAAAACTGCATTAAAATAATTTGACTTCCGACTCATCTAAGAAAGATATTAAGGGATATTCTTCGATAAATAGAAAATATATGGAAAGCATTAAATAGGGTCTACCTTGAAATAAATGGCCATATCTTCGTCAAAAATTGCCACATTTCAATTATAAAGGTGTTTTTAGAATTCACTTGATCTTTGGAACAAAACTGCATTAAAATAATTTGACTTCCGACTCATCTAAGAAAGATAATAAGGGATATTCTTCGATAAATAGAAAATATATGGAAAGCATTAAATAGTGTCTACCTTAAAATAAATGGACATATCTTCGTCAAAAATTGCCCAATTTCAATTATAAAAGTGTTTTTAGAATTCACTTGATCTTTGAAACAAAACTGCATTAAAATAATTTGACTTCCGACTCATCTAAGAAAGATATTAAGGGATATTCTTCGATAAATAGAAAATATATGGAAAGCATTAAATAGGGTCTACCTTGAAATAAATGGCCATATCTTCATCTAAAATTGCCCAATTTCAATTATAAAGGTGTTTTTAGAATTCGCTTGATCTTTGGAACAAAGCTGCATTAAAATAATTTGACTTCCGACTCATCTAAGAAAGATATTAAGGGATATTCTTCGATAAATAGAAAATATATGGAAAGCATTAAATAGTGTCTACCTTGAAATAAATGGCCATATCTTCGTCAAAAATTGCCCCATTTCAATTATAAAGGTGTTTTTAGAATTCACTTGATCTTTGGAACAAAACTGCATTAAAATAATTTGACTTCCGACTCATCTAAGAAAGATATTAAGGGATATTCTTTGATAAATAGAAAATATATGGAAAGCATTAAATAGGGTCTACCTTGAAATAAATGGCCATATCTTCATCTAAAATTGCCCCATTTCAATTATAAAGGTGTTTTTAGAATTCACTTGATCTTTGGAACAAAACTGCATTAAAATAATTTGACTTCCGACTCATCTAAAAAAGATATTAAAGGGATATTTCTTCGATAAATAGAAAATATATGGAAAGCATTAAATAGGGTCTACCTTTGAAATAATGGGCCATATCTTCATCTAAAATTGCCCAATTTCAATTATAAAGGTGTTTTTAGAATTCACTTGATCTTTGAAACAAAACTGCATTAAAATAATTTGACTTCCGACTCATCTAAGAAAGATATTAAGGGATATTCGATAAATAGAAAATATATGGAAAGCATTAAATAGGGTCTACCTTGAAATAAATGGCCATATCTTCGTCAAAAATTGCCCCACTTCAATTATAAAGGTGTTTTTAGAATTCGCTTAATCTTTGAAACAAAACTGCATTAAAATAATTTGACTTCCGACTCATCTAAGAAAGATATTAAGGGATATTCTTCGATAAATAGAAAATATATGGAAAGCATTAAACAGGGTCTACCTTGAAATAAATGGCCATATCTTCGTCAAAAATTGCCCCATTTCAATTATAAAGGTGTTTTTAGAATTCACTTTATCTTTGGAACAAAATTGCAATAAAATAATTTGACTTCCGACTCATCTAAGAAAGATATTAAGGGATATTCTTCGATAAATAGAAAATATATGGAAAGCATTAAATAGGGTCTACCTTGAAATAAATGACCATATCTTCGTCAAAAATTGCCCCATTTCAATTATATAGGTGTTTTTAGAATTCGCTCGATCTTTGGAACAAAACTGCTTTAAAATAATTTGACTTTCGACTCATCTAAGAAAGATATTAAGGGATATTCTTCGATAAATAGAAAATATATGGAAAGCATTAAATAGGGTCTACTTTGAAATAAATAGCCATATCTTCGTCAAAAATTGCCCCATTTCAATTATAAAGGTGTTTTTAGAGTTCACTTGATCTTTGAAACAAAACTGCATTAAAATAATTTGACTTCCGACTCATCTAAGAAAGATATTAAAGGGATATTCTTTTGATTAATAGAAAATATATGGAAAGCATTAAATAGTGTCTACCTTGAAATAAATGGCCATATCTTCGTCAAACATTGCCCCATTTCAATTATAAAGGTGTTTTTAGAATTCGCTTAATCTTTGAAACAAAACCGCATTAAAATAATTTGACTTCCGACTCATCTAAAAAAGATATTAAGGGATATTCTTCGATAAATAGAAAATATATAGAAAGCATTAAATAGGGTCTACCTTGAAATAAATAGCTATATCTTCGTCAAAAATTGCCCCATTTCAATTATAAAGGTGTTTTTAGAATTCACTTGATCTTTGGAACAAAACTGCATTAAAATAATTTGACTTCCGACTCATCTAAGAAAGATATTAAGGGATATTCGATAAATAGAAAATATATTGAAAGCATTAAATAGGGTCTACCTTGAAATAAATGGCCATATCTTCGTCAAAAATTGACCCACTTTAATTATAAAGGTGTTTTTAGAATTCGCTTAATCTTTGAAACAAAACTGCATTAAAATAATTTGACTTCCGACTCATCTAAGAAAGATATTAAGGGATATTCTTCGATAAATAGAAAATATATGGAAAGCATTAAATAGGGTCTACCTTGAAATAAATGGCCATATCTTCATCTAAAATTGCCCCATTTCAATTATAAAGGTGTTTTTAGAATTCGCTTGATCTTTGAAACACAACTGCATTAAAATAATTTGACTTCCGACTCATCTAAGAAAGATATTAAGGGATATTCTTCGATAAATAGAAAATATATGGAAAGCATTAAATAGGGTCTACCTTGAAATAAATGGCCGTATCTTCGTCAAAAATTGCCCCATTTCAATTATAAAGGTGTTTTTAGAATTCACTTGATCTTTGGAACAAAACTGCATTAAAATAATTTGACTTCCGACTCATCTAAAAAAGATATTAAGGGATATTCTTCGATAAATAGAAAATATATGGAAAGCATTAAATAGGGTCTACCTTGAAATAAATAGCCATATCTTCGTCAAAAATTGCCCCATTTCAATTATAAAGGTGTTTTTAGAATTCGCTTAATCTTTAAAAGAAAACTGCATTAAAAAAATTTGACTTCCGACTCATCTAAGAAAGATATTAAGGGATATTCTTCGATAAATAGAAAATATATGGAAAGCATTAAATAGGGTCTACCTTGAAATAAATGGCCATATCTTCGTCAAAAATTGCCCCATTTCAATTATAAAGGTGTTTTTAGAATCCACTCGATCTTTGGAAGAAACTGCATTAAAATAATTTGACTTCCGACTCATCTAAGAAAGATATTAAGGGATATTCGATAAATAGAAAATATATGGAAAGCATTAAATAGGGTCTACCTTGAAATAAATGGCCATATCTTCGTCAAAAATTACCCCACTTATATTATAAAGGTGTTTTTAGAATTCGCTTAATCTTTGAAACAAAACTGCATTAAAATAATTTGACTTCCGACTCATCTAAGAAAGATATTAAGGGATATTCTTCGATAAATAGAAAATATATGGAAAGCATTAAATAGGGTCTACCTTGAAATAAATGGCCATATCTTCGTCAAAAATTGCCCCATTTCAATTATAAAGGTGTTTTTAGAATTCACTCGATCTTTGGAACAAAACTGCATTAAAATAATTTGACTTCCGACTCATCTAAGAAAGATATTAAGGGATATTCTTCGATAAATAGAAAATATATGGAAAGCATTAAATAGGGTCTACCTTGAAATAAATGGCCATATCTTCGTCAAAAATTGCCCCATTTCAATTATAAAGGTGTTTTTAGAATTCGCTCGATCTTTGGAACAAAACTGCATTAAAATAATTTGACTTCCGACTCATCTAAGAAAGATATTAAAGGGATATTCTTCGATAAATAGAAAATATATGGAAAGCATTAAATAGGGTCTACCTTGAAAGAAAAGGCCATATCTTCGTCAAAAACTGCCCCATTTCAATTATAAAGGTGTTTTTAGAATTCACTTGATCTTTGGAACAAAACTGCATTAAAATAATTTGACTTCCGACTCATCTAAGAAAGATATTGAGGGATATTCGATAAATAGAAAATATATTGAAAGCATTAAATAGGGTCTACCTTGAAATAAATGGCCATATCTTCGTCAAAAATTGCCCCACTTCAATTATAAAGGTGTTTTTAGAATTCGCTTAATCTTTGGAACAAAACTGCATTAAAATAATTTGACTTCCGACTCATCTAAGAAAGATTATAAGGGATATTCGATAAATAGAAAATATATTGAAAGCATTAAATAGGGTCTACCTTGAAATAAATGGCCATATCTTCGTCAAAAATTGACCCACTTCAATTATAAAGGTGTTTTTAGAATTCGCTTAATCTTTGAAACAAAACTGCATTAAAATAATTTGACATCCGACTCATCTAAAAAAGATATTAAGGGATATTCTTCGATAAATAGAAAATATATGGAAAGCATTAAATAGGGTCTACCTTGAAATAAATGGCCATATCTTCATCTAAAATTGCCCCATTTCAATTATAAAGGTGTTTTTAGAATTCACTTGATCTTTGAAACAAAACTGCATTAAAATAATTTGACTTCCGACTCATCTAAGAAAGATATTAAGGGATATTCTTCGATAAATAGAAAATATATGGAAAGCATTAAATAGGGTCAACCTTGAAATAAATGGCCATATCTTCGTCAAAAATTGCCCCACTTCAATTATAAAGGTGTTTTTAGAATTCGCTTGATCTTTGGAACAAAACTGCATTAAAATAATTTGACTTCCGACTCATCTAAGAAATATATTAAGGGATATTCTTCGATAAATAGAAAATATATGGAAAGCATTAAATAGGGTCTACCTTGAAATAAATGGCCATATCTTCGTCAAAAATTGTCCCATTTCAATTATAAAGGTGTTTTTAGAATTCACTTAATCTTTGGAACAAAACTGCATTAAAATAATTTGACTTCCGACTCATCTAAGAAAGATATTAAGGGATATTCGATAAATAGAAAATATATGGAAAGCATTAAATAGGGTCTACCTTGAAATAAATGGCCATATCTTCGTCAAAAATTGCCCCATTTCAATTATAAAGGTGTTTTTAGAATTCGCTCGATCTTTGGAACAAAACTGCATTAAAATAATTTGACTTCCGACTCATCTAAGAAAGATATTAAGGGATATTCTTCGATAAATAGAAAATATATGGAAAGCATTAAATAGTATCTACCTTGAAATAAATAGCCATATCTTCGTCAAAAATTGCCCCATTTCAATTATAAAGGTGTTTTTAGAATTCACTCAAACTTTGGAACAAAACTGCATTAAAATAATTTGACTTCCGACTCATCTAAGAAAGATATTAAGGGATATTCTTCGATAAATAGAAAATATATGGAAAGCATTAAATAGGGTCAACCTTGAAATAAATAGCCATATCTTCGTCAAAAATTGCCCCATTTCAATTATAAAGGTGTTTTTAGAATTAACTTGATCTTTGGAACAAAACTGCATTAAAATAATTTGACTTCCGACTCATCTAAGAAAGATATTAAGGGATATTCTTCGATAAATAGAAAATATATGGAAAGCATTAAATAGGGTCTACCTTGAAATAAATGGCCATATCTTCGTCAAAAATTGCCCCATTTCAATTATAAAGGTGTTTTTAGAATTCACTTGATCTTTGAAACAAAACTGCATTAAAATAATTTGACTTCCGACTCATCTAAGCAAGATATTAAGGGATATTCTTTGATAAATAGAAAATATATGGAAAGCATTAAATAGTGTCTACCTTGAAATAAATGGACATATCTTCGTCAAAAATTGCCCAATTTCAATTATAAAGGTGTTTTTAGAATTCGCTTAATCTTTAAAACAAAACTGCATTAAAATAATTTGACTTCCGACTCATCTAAGAAAGATATTAAGGGATATTCTTCGATAAATAGAAAATATATGGAAAGCATTAAATAGGGTCAACCTTGAAATAAGTGGCCATATCTTCGTCAAAAATTGCCCCATTTCAATTATAAAGGTGTTTTTAGAATTCACTTGATCTTTGGAACAAAACTGCATTAAAATAATTTGACTTCCGACTCATCTAAGAAAGATATTAAGGGATATTCTTCGATAAATAGAAAATATATGGAAAGCATTAAATAGGGTCAACCTTGAAATAAATGGCCATATCTTCGTCAAAAATTGCCCCATTTCAATTATAAAGGTGTTTTTAGAATTCACTTGATCTTTGGAACAAAACTGCATTAAAATAATTTGACTTCCGACTCATCTAAAAAAGATATTAAGGGATATTCTTCGATAAATAGAAAATATATGGAAAGCATTAAATAGTGTCTACCTTGAAATAAATGGCCATATCTTCGTCAAAAATTGCCCCATTTCAATTATAAAGGTGTTTTTTAGAATTCACTCAATCTTTGGAACAAAACTGCATTAAAATAATTTGACTTCCGACTCATCTAAGAAAGATATTAAGGGATATTCGATAAATAGAAAATATATGGAAAGCATTAAATAGGGTCAACCTTGAAATAAATGGCCATATCTTCGTCACAAATTGCCCCATTTCAATTATATAGGTGTTTTTAGAATTCACTCAATCTTTGGAACAAAACTGCATTAAAATAATTTGACTTCCGATTCATCTAAGAAAGATATTAAGGGATATTCTTCGATAAATAGAAAATTAATGGAAAGCATTAAATAGGCTCTACCTTGAAATAAATGGCCATATCTTCATCAAAAATTGCCCCATTTCAATTATATAGGTGTTTTTAGAATTCACTCAATCTTTGGAACAAAACTGCATTAAAATAATTTGACTTCCGACTCATCTAAGAAAGATATTAAGGGATATTCTTCGATAAATAGAAAATATATGGAAAGCATTAAATAGGGTCAACCTTGAAATAAATAGCCATATCTTCGTCAAAAATTGCCCCATTTCAATTATAAAGGTGTTTTTAGAATTCACTTGATCTTTGGAACAAAACTGCATTAAAATAATTTGACTTCCGACTCATCTAAGAAAGATATTAAGGGATATTCTTCGATAAATAGAAAATATATGGAAAGCATTAAATAGGGTCTACCTTGAAATAAATGGCCATATCTTCGTCAAAAATTGCCCCATTTCAATTATAAAGGTGTTTTTAGAATTCACTTGATCTTTGGAACAAAACTGCATTAAAATAATTTGACTTCCGACTCATCTAAGAAAGATATTAAGGGATATTCTTCGATAAATAGAAAATATATGGAAAGCATTAAATAGGGTCTACCTTGAAATAAATGGCCATATCTTCGTCAAAAATTGCCCCATTTCAATTATAAAGGTGTTTTTAGAATTCACTTGATCTTTGGAACAAAACTGCATTAAAATAATTTGACTTCCGACTCATCTAAGAAAGATATTAAGGGATATTCTTCGATAAATAGAAAATATATGGAAAGCATTAAATAGGGTCTACCTTGAAATAAATGGCCATATCTTCGTCAAAGATTGCCCCATTTCAATTATAAAGGTGTTTTTAGAATTCACTTGATCTTTGGAACAAAACTGCATTAAAATAATTTGACTTCCGACTCATCTAAGAAAGATATTAAGGGATATTCTTCGATAAATAGAAAATATATGGAAAGCATTAAATAGGGTCTACCTTGAAATAAATGGCCATATCTTCGTCAAAAATTGCCCCATTTCAATTATAAAGGTGTTTTTAGAATTCGCTCAATCTTTGGAACAAAACTGCATTAAAATAATTTGACTTCCGACTCATCTAAGAAAGATATTAAGGGATATTCTACGATAAATAGAAAATATATGGAAAGCATTAAATAGGGTCTACCTTGAAATAAATGGCCATATCTTCGTCAAAAATTGCCCCATTTCAATTATAAAGGTGTTTTTAGAATTCACTTTATCTTTGGAACAAAACTGCATTAAAATAATTTGACTTCCGACTCATCTAAGAAAGATATTAAGGGATATTCTTCGATAAATAGAAAATATATGGAAAGCATTAAATAGGGTCTACCTTGAAATAAATGGCCATATCTTCGTCAAAAATTGCCCCACTTCAATTATAAAGGTGTTTTTAGAATTCGCTTGATCTTTGAATCAAAACTGCATTAAAATAATTTGACTTCCGACTCATCTAAGAAAGATATTAAGGGATATTCTTCGATAAATAGAAAATATATGGAAAGCATTAAATAGGGTCTACCTTGAAATAAATGGCCATATCTTCGTCAAAAATTGCCCCATTTCAATTATAAAGGTGTTTTTAGAATTCACTTGATCTTTGGAACAAAACTGCATTAAAATAATTTGACTTCCGACTCATCTAAGAAAGATATTAAGGGATATTCTTCGATAAATAGAAAATATATGGAAAGCATTAAATAGGGTCTACCTTGAAATAAATGGCCATATCTTCGTCAAAAATTGCCCCATTTCAATTATAAAGGTGTTTTTAGAATTCACTTAATCTTTGGAAAAAAACTGCATTAAAATAATTTGACTTCCGACTCATCTAAGAAAGATATTAAGGGATATTCTTCGATAAATAGAAAATATATGGAAAGCATTAAATAGGGTCTACCTTGAAATAAATGGCCATATCTTCGTCAAAAATTGCCCCATTTCAATTATAAAGGTGTTTTTAGAATTCACTTGATCTTTGAAAGAAACTGCATTAAAATAATTTGACTTCCGACTCATCTAAGAAAGATATTAAGGGATATTCTTCGATAAATAGAAAATATATGGAAAGCATTAAATAGGGTCTACCTTGAAATAAATGGCCATATCTTCGTCAAAAATTGCCCCATTTCAATTATAAAGGTGTTTTTAGAATTCGCTCGATCTTTGGAACAAAACTGCATTAAAAAAATTTGACTTCCGACTCATCTAAGAAAGATATTAAGGGATATTCTTCGATAAATAGAAAATATATGGAAAGCATTAAATAGTGTCTACCTTGAAATAAATGGCCATATCTTCGTCAAAAATTGCCCCATTTCAATTATAAAGGTGTTTTTAGAATTCACTTGATCTTTGGAACAAAACTGCATTAAAATAATTTGACTTCCGACTCATCTAAGAAAGATATTAAGGGATATTCTTCGATAAATAGAAAATATATGGAAAGCATTAAATAGGGTCTACCTTGAAATAAATGGCCATATCTTCGTCAAAAATTGCCCCATTTCAATTATAAAGGTGTTTTTAGAATTCGCTTGATCTTTGGAACAAAACTGCATTAAAATAATTTGACTTCCGACTCATCTAAGAAAGATATTAAGGGATATTCTTCGATAAATAGAAAATATATGGAAAGCATTAAATAGGGTCTACCTTGAAATAAATGGCCATATCTTCGTCAAAAACTGCCCCATTTCAATTATAAAAGGTGTTTTTAGAATTCACTCGATCTTTGGAACAAAACTGCATTAAAATAATTTGACTTCCGACTCATCTAAGAAAGATATTAAGGGATATTCTTCGATAAATAGAAAATATATGGAAAGCATTAAATAGGGTCTACCTTGAAATAAATGGCCATATCTTCGTCTAAAATTGCCCCATTTCAATTATAAAGGTGTTTTTAGAATTCACTTGATCTTTGGAACAAAACTGCATTAAAATAATTTGACTTCCGACTCATCTAAGAAAGATATTAAGGGATATTCTTTGATAAATAGAAAATATATGGAAAGCATTAAATAGGGTCTACCTTGAAATAAATGGCCATATCTTCGTCAAAAATTGCCCCACTTCAATTATAAAGGTGTTTTTAGAATTCACTTGATCTTTGGAACAAAACTGCATTAAAATAATTTGACTTCCGACTCATCTAAAAAAGATATTAAGGGATATTCTTCGATAAATAGAAAATATATGGAAAGCATTAAATAGGGTCAACCTTGAAATAAATGGCCATATCTTCGTCAAAAATTGCCCCATTTCAATTATAAAGGTGTTTTTAGAATTCGCTTGATCTTTGAAACAAAACTGCATTAAAATAATTTGACTTCCGACTCATCTAAGAAAGATATTAAGGGATATTCTTCGATAAATAGAAAATATATGGAAAGCATTAAATAGGGTCTACCTTGAAATAAATGGCCATTTCTTCGTCAAAAATTGCCCCATTTCAATTATAAAGGTGTTTTTAGAATTCACTTGATCTTTGGAACAAAACTGCATTAAAACAATTTGACTTCCGACTCATCTAAGAAAGATATTAAGGGATATTCTTCGATAAATAGAAAATATATGGAAAGCATTAAATAGGGTCTAGCTTGAAATAAATGGCCATATCTTCGTCAAAAATTGCCCCAATTCAGTTATAAAGGAGTTTTTAGAATTAACTCGATTTTTGGAACACAACTGCATTAAACCAATTTGAGTTCCGACTCACCTAATAAAGATATTAAAGGATATTCAATGATAAATAGAAAATATATGGAAAGCATTAAATAGGGTCTACCTTGAAATAAATGGCCATATCTTCGTCAAGAATTGCCCCATTTCAATTATAAAGGTGTTTTTAGAATTCACTTGATCTTTGGAATAAAACTGCATTAAAATAATTTGTCTTCCGACTCATCTAAGAAAGATATTAAGGGATATTCTTTGATTAATAGAAAATATATGGAAAGCATTAAATAGGGTCTACCTTGAAATAAATAGCCATATCTTCGTCAAAAATTGCCCCACTTCAAATATAAAGGTGTTTTTAGAATTCACTTAATCTTTGGAACAAAACTGCATTAAAATAATTTGACTTCCGACTCATCTAAGAAAGATATTAAGGGATATTCTTCGATAAATAGAAAATATATGGAAAGCATTAAATAGGGTCTACCTTGAAATAAATGGCCATATCTTCGTCAAAAATTGCCCCACTTCAATTGTAAAGGTGTTTTTAGAATTCACTCAATCTTTGGAACAAAACTGCATTAAAATAATTTGACTTCCGACTCATCTAAGAAAGATATTAAGGGATATTCTTCGATAAATAGAAAATATATGGAAAGCATTAAATAGGGTCAACCTTGAAATAAATGGCCATATCTTCGTCAAAAATTGCCCCATTTCAATTATAAAGGTGTTTTTAGAATTCACTTGATCTTTGGAACAAAACTGCATTAAAATAATTTGACTTCCGACTCATCTAAGAAAGATATTAAGGGATATTCTTCGATAAATAGAAAATATATGGAAAGCATTAAATAGTGTCTACCTTGAAATAAATGGCCATATCTTCGTCAAAAATTGCCCCATTTCAATTATAAAGGTGTTTTTAGAATTCGCTTGATCTTTGAAACAAAACTGCATTAAAATAATTTGACTTCCGACTCATCTAAGAAAGATATTAAGGGATATTCTTCGATAAATAGAAAATATATGGAAAGCATTAAATAGGGTCTACCTTGAAATAAATGGCCATATCTTCGTCAAAAATTGCCCCATTTCAATTATAAAGGTGTTTTTAGAATTCACTCGATCTTTGGAACAAAACTGCATTAAAATAATTTGACTTCCGACTCATCTAAGAAAGATATTAAGGGATATTCGATAAATAGAAAATATATTGAAAGCATTAAATAGGGTCTACCTTGAAATAAATGGCCATATCTTCGTCAAAAATTGCCCCACTTCAATTATAAAGGTGTTTTTGGAATTGGCTTAATTTTGGAAACAAAACTGCATTAAAATAATTTGACTTCCGACTCATCTAAAAAAGATATTAAGGGATATTCTTCGATAAATAGAAAATATATGGAAAGCATTAAATAGGGTCTACCTTGAAATAAATAGCCATATCTTCGTCAAAAATTGCCCCACTTCAATTATAAAGGTGTTTTTAGAATTCACTCAATCTTTGGAACAAAACTGCATTAAAATAATTCGACTTCCGACTCATCTAAGAAAGATATTAAGGGATATTCTTCGATAAATAGAAAATATATGGAAAGCATTAAATAGGGTCAACCTTGAAATAAATGGCCATATCTTCGTCAAAATTGCCCCATTTCAATTATAAAGGTGTTTTTAGAATTCACTTGATCTTTGGAACAAAACTGCATTAAAATAATTTGACTTCCGACTCATCTAAGAAAGATATTAAGGGATATTCTTCGATAAATAGAAAATATATGGAAAGCATTATATAGGGTCTACCTTGAAATAAATGGCCATATCTTCGTCAAAAATTGCCCCATTTCAATTATAAAGGTGTTTTTAGAATTCACTTGATCTTTGGAACAAAACTGCATTAAAATAATTTGACTTCCGACTCATCTAAGAAAGATATTAAGGGATATTCTTCGATAAATAGAAAATATATGGAAAGCATTAAATAGGGTCTACCTTGAAATAAATGGCCATATCTTCGTCTAAAATTGCCCCATTTCAATTATTAAGGTGTTTTTAGAATTCACTTGATCTTTGGAACAAAACTGCATTAAAATAATTTGACTTCCGACTCATCTAAGAAAGATATTATTCGATAAATAGAAAATATATGGAAAGCATTAAATAGGGTCTACCTTGAAATAAATGGCCATATCTTCGTCAAAAATTGCCCCATTTCAATTATAAAGGTGTTTTTAGAATTCGCTCGATCTTTGGAACAAAACTGCATTAAAATAATTTGACTTCCGACTCATCTAAGAAAGATATTAAGGGATATTCTTCGATAAATAGAAAATATATGGAAAGCATTAAATAGGGTCTACCTTGAAATAAATGGCCATATCTTCGTCAAAAATTGCCCCATTTCAATTATAAAGGTGTTTTTAGAATTCACTCGATCTTTGGAACAAAACTGCATTAAAATAATTTGACTTCCGACTCATCTAAGAAAGATATTAAGGGATATTCGATAAATAGAAAATATATTGAAAGCATTAAATAGGGTCTACCTTGAAATAAATGGCCATATCTTCGTCAAAAATTGCCCCACTTCAATTATAAAGGTGTTTTTAGAATTCGCTTAATCTTTGAAACAAAACTGCATTAAAATAATTTGACTTCCGACTCATCTAAAAGAAAGATATTAAGGGATATTCTTCGATAAATAGAAAATATATGGAAAGCATTAAATAGGGTCTACCTTGAAATAAATAGCCATATCTTCGTCAAAAATTACCCCACTTCAATTATAAAGGTGTTTTTAGAATTCACTCAATCTTTGGAACAAAACTGCATTAAAATAATTTGACTTCCGACTCATCTAAGAAAGATATTAAGGGATATTCTTCGATAAATAGAAAATATATGGAAAGCATTAAATAGGGTCAACCTTGAAATAAATGGCCATATCTTCGTCAAAAATTGCCCCATTTCAATTATAAAGGTGTTTTTAGAATTCACTTGATCTTTGGAACAAAACTGCATTAAAATAATTTGACTTCCGACTCATCTAAGAAAGATATTAAGGGATATTCTTCGATAAATAGAAAATATATGGAAAGCATTATATAGGGTCTACCTTGAAATAAATGGCCATATCTTCGTCAAAAATTGCCCCATTTCAATTATAAAGGTGTTTTTAGAATTCACTCAATCTTTGGAATCAAACTGCATTAAAATAGTTCGACTTCCGACTCATCTAAGAAAGATATTAAGGGATATTCTTCGATAAATAGAAAATATATGGAAAGCATTAAATAGGGTCTACCTTGAAATAAGTGGCCATATCTTCATCTAAAATTGCCCAATTTCAATTATTAAGGTGTTTTTAGAATTCACTTGATCTTTGGAACAAAACTGCATTAAAATAATTTGACTTCCGACTCATCTAAGAAAGATATTAAGGGATATTCGATAAATAGAAAATATATGGAAAGCATTAAATAGGGTCTACCTTGAAATAAATGGCCATATCTTCGTCAAAAATTGCCCAATTTCAATTATAAAGGTGTTTTTAGAATTCGCTCGATCTTTGGTACAAAACTGCATTAAAATAATTTGACTTCCGACTCATCTAAGAAAGATATTAAGGGATATTCTTCGATAAATAGAAAATATATGGAAAGCATTAAATAGGATCTACCTTGAAATAAATGGTCATATCTTCATCTGAAATTGCCCAATTTCAATTATAAAGGTGTTTTTAGAATTCGCTGAATCTTTGAAACAAAACTGCATTAAAATAATTTGACTTCCGACTCATCTAAGAAAGATATTAAGGGATATTCTTCGATAAATAGAAAATATATGGAAAGCATTAAATAGGGTCTACCTTGAAATAAATGGCCATATCTTCGTCAAAAATTGCCCCACTTCAATTATAAAGGTGTTTTTAGAATTCGCTAAATCTTTGAAACAAAACTGCATTAAAATAATTTGACTTCCGACTCATCTAAGAAAGATATTAAGAGATATTCTTCGATTAATAGAAAATATATGGAAAGCATTAAATAGGGTCTACCTTGAAATAAATAGCCATATCTTCGTCAAAAATTACCCCACTTTAATTATAAAGGTGTTTTTAGAATTCACTCAATCTTTGGAACAAAACTGCATTAAAATAATTTGACTTCCGACTCATCTAAGAAAGATATTAAGGGATATTCTTTGATAAATAGAAAATATATGGAAAGCATTAAATAGGGTCTACCTTGAAATAAATGGCCATATCTTCGTCAAAAATTGCCCAATTTCAATTATAAAGGTGTTTTTAGAATTCACTCGATCTTTGGAACAAAACTGCATTAAAATAATTTGACTTCCGACTCATCTAAGAGAGATATTAAGGGATATTCTTCGATAAATAGAAAATATATGGAAAGCATTAAATAGTGTCTACCTTGAAATAAATGGCCATATCTTCGTCAAAAATTGCCCATTTCAATTATAAAGGTGTTTTTAGAATTCGCTTGATCTTTGGAACAAAACTGCATTAAAATATTTTGACTTCCGACTCATCTAAGAAAGATATTAAGGGATATTCTTCGATAAATAGAAAATATATGGAAAGCATTAAATAGGGTCTACCTTGAAATAAATGGCCATATCTTCGTCAAAAATTGCCCCATTTCAATTATAAAAGTGTTTTTAGAATTCACTTGATCTTTGGAACAAAACTGCATTAAAATAATTTGACTTCCGACTCATCTAAGAAAGATATTAAGGGATATTCTTCGATAAATAGAAAATATATGGAAAGCATTAAATAGTGTCTACCTTGAAATAAATGGCCATATCTTCGTCAAAAATTGCCCCATTTCAATTATAAAGGTGTTTTTAGAATTCGCTTGATCTTTGAAACAAAACTGCATTAAAATATTTTGACTTCCGACTCATCTAAGAAAGATATTAAGGGATATTCTTCGATAAATAGAAAATATATGGAAAGCATTAAATAGGGTCTACCTTGAAATAAATGGCCATATCTTCGTCAAAAATTGCCCCATTTCAATTATAAAGGTGTTTTTAGAATTCACTCGATCTTTGGAACAAAACTGCATTAAAATAATTTGACTTCCGACTCATCTAAGAAAGATATTAAGGGATATCTTCGATAAATAGAAAATATATTGAAAGCATTAAATAGGGTCTACCTTGAAATAAATGGCCATATCTTCGTCAAAAATTGCCCCACTTCAATTATAAAGGTGTTTTTAGAATTCGCTTAATCTTTGAAACAAAACTGCATTAAAATAATTTGACTTCCGACTCATCTAAAAAAGATATTAAGGGATATTCTTCGATAAATAGAAAATATATGGAAAGCATTAAATAGGGTCTACCTTGAAATAAATAGCCATATCTTCGTCAAAAATTACCCCACTTCAATTATAAAGGTGTTTTTAGAATTCACTCAATCTTTGGAACAAAACTGCATTAAAATAATTTGACTTCCGACTCATCTAAGAAAGATATTAAGGGATATTCTTCGATAAATAGAAAATATATGGAAAGCATTAAATAGGGTCAACCTTGAAATAAATGGCCATATCTTCGTCAAAAATTGCCCCATTTCAATTATAAAGGTGTTTTTAGAATTCACTTGATCTTTGGAACAAAACTGCATTAAAATAATTTGACTTCCGACTCATCTAAGAAAGATATTAAGGGATATTCTTCGATAAATAGAAAATATATGGAAAGCATTAAATAGGGTCAACCTTGAAATAAATGGCCATATCTTCGTCAAAAATTGCCCCCATTTCAATTATAAAGGTGTTTTTAGAATTCACTTGATCTTTGGAAACAAACTGCATTAAAATAGTTCGACTTCCGACTCATCTAAGAAAGATATTAAGGGATATTCTTCGATAAATAGAAAATATATGGAAAGCATTAAATAGGGTCTACCTTGAAATAAATGGCCATATCTTCATCTAAAATTGCCCAATTTCAATTATAAAGGTGTTTTTAGAATTCACTTGATCTTTGGAACAAAACTGCATTAAAATAATTTGACTTCCGACTCATCTAAGAAAGATATTAAGGGATATTCTTCGATAAATAGAAAATATATGGAAAGCATTAAATAGGGTCTACCTTGAAATAAATGGCCATATCTTCGTCAAAAATTGCCCAATTTCAATTATAAAGGTGTTTTTAGAATTCGCTTGATCTTTGGTACAAAACTGCCTTAAAATAATTTGACTTCCGACTCATCTAAGAAAGATATTAAGGGATATTCTTCGATAAATAGAAAATATATGGAAAGCATTAAATAGGATCTACCTTGAAATAAATGGCCATATCTTCGTCAAAAATTGCCCAATTTCAATTATAAAGATGTTTTTAGAATTCGCTTGATCTTTGGTACAAAACTGCCTTAAAATAATTTGACTTCCGACTCATCTAAGAAAGATATTAAGGGATATTCTTCGATAAATAGAAAATATATGGAAAGCATTAAATAGGATCTACCTTGAAATAAATGGCCATATCTTCGTCAAAAATTGCCCCACTTCAATTATAAAGGTGTTTTTAGAATTCGCTAAATCTTTGAAACAAAACTGCATTAAAATAATTTGACTTCCGACTCATTTAAGAAAGATATTAAGAGATATTCTTCGATTAATAGAAAATATATGGAAAGCATTAAATAGGGTCTACCTTGAAATAAATAGCCATATCTTCGTCAAAAATTGCCCCACTTCAATTATAAAGGTGTTTTTAGAATTCACTCAATCTTTGGAACAAAACTGCATTAAAATAATTTGACTTCCGACTCATCTAAGAAAGATATTAAGGGATATTTGATAAATAGAAAATATATGGAAAGCATTAAATAGGGTCTACCTTGAAATAAATGGCCATATCTTCGTCAAAAATTGTCCCATTTCAATTATAAAGGTGTTTTTAGAATTCACTCGATCTTTGGAAGAAAACTGCATTAAAATAATTTGACTTCCGACTCATCTAAGAAAGATATTAAGGGATATTCGATAAATAGAAAATATATGGAAAGCATTAAATAGGGTCTACCTTGAAATAAATGGCCATATCTTCGTCAAAAATTGCCCCACTTCAATTATAAAAGTGTTGTTAGAATACGCTTAATCATTGGAACAAAACTGCATTAAAATAATTTGACTTCCGACTCATCTAAGAAAGATATTAAGGGATATTCTTCGATAAATAGAAAATATATGGAAAGCATTAAATAGGGCCTACCTTGAAATAAATGGCCATATCTTCGTCAAAAATTGCCCCACTTCAATTATAAAGGTGTTTTTAGAATTCGCTTAATCTTTGAAACAAAACTGCATTAAAATAATTTGACTTCCGACTCATCTAAGAAAGATATTAAGGGATATTCTTCGATAAATAGAAAATATATGGAAAGCATTAAATAGGGTCTACCTTGAAATAAATGGCCATATCTTCGTCAAAAATTGCCCCATTTCAATTATAAAAGTGTTTTTAGAATTCACTTGATCTTTGAAACAAAACTGCGTTAAAATAATTTGACTTCCGACTCATCTAAGAAAGATATTAAGGGATATTCTTCGATAAATAGAAAATATATGGAATGCATTAAATAGGGTCTACCTTGAAATAAATGGCCATATCTTCGTCAAAAATTGCCCCATTTCAATTATAAAGGTGTTTTTAGAATTCACTTGATCTTTGGAACAAAACTGCATTAAAATAATTTGACTTCCGACTCATCTAAGAAAGATATTAAGGGATATTCTTCGATAAATAGAAAATATATTGAAAGCAATAAGTAGGGTCAACCTTAAAATAAATGGCCATATCTTCGTCAAAAACTGCCCCACTTCAATTATAAAGGTGTTTTTAGAAATCGCTTAATCTTTGAAACAAAACTGCATTAAAATAATTTGACTTCCGACTCATCTAAAAAAGATATTAAGGGATATTCTTCGATAAATAGAAAATATATGGAAAGCATTAAATAGGGTCTACCTTGAAATAAATAGCCATATCTTCGTCAAAAATTGCCCCATTTCAATTATAAAGGTGTTTTTAGAATTCACTTGATCTTTGGAACAAAACTGCATTAAAATAATTTGACTTCCGACTCATCTAAGAAAGATATTAAGGGATATTCTTCGATACATAGAAAATATATGGAAAGCATTAAATAGTGTCTACCTTGAAATAAATGGCTATATCTTCGTCAAAAATTGCCCCATTTCAATTTTAAAGGTGGTTTTAGATTTCACTTGATCTTTGGAACAAAACTGCATTAAAATAATTTGACTTCCGACTCATCTAAGAAATATATTAAAGGGATATTCTTCGATAAATAGAAAATATATTGAAAGCATTAAATAGGGTCTACCTTGAAATAAATGGCCATATCTTCATCTAAAATTGCCCAATTTCAATTATAAAGGTGTTTTTAGAATTCGCTTGATCTTTGAAACAAAACTGCATTAAAATAATTTGACTTCTGACTCATCTAAGAAAGATATTAAGGGATATTCTTCGATAAATAGAAAATATATGGAAAGCATTAAATAGGGTCTACCTTGAAATAAATGGCCATATCTTCGTCAAAAATTGCCCCATTTCAATTATAAAGGTGTTTTTAGAATTCACTCGATCTTTGAAACAAAACTGCATTAAAATAATTTGACTTCCGACTCATCTAAGAAAGATATTAAGGGATATTCGATAAATAGAAAATATATGGAAAGCATTAAATAGGGTCTACCTTGAAATAAATGGCCATATCTTCGTCAAAAATTGCCCCATTTCAATTATAAAGGTGTTTCTAGAATTCACTCGATCTTTGAAACAAAACTGCATTAAAATAATTTGACTTCCGACTCATCTAAGAAAGATATTAAGGGATATCTTCGATAAATAGAAAATATTTGGAAAGCATTAAATAGGGTCTAGCTTGAAATAAATGGCCATATCTTCGTCAAAAATTGCCCCATTTCAATTATAAAGGTGTTTTTAGAATTCAAACAATCTTTGAAACAAAACTGCATTAAAATAATTTGACTTCCGACTCATCTAAAAAAGATATTAAGGGATATTCTTCGATAAATAGAAAATATATGCAAAGCATTAAATAGGGTCTACCTTGAAATAAATGGCCATATCTTCGTCAAAAATTGCCCCACTTCAGTTATAAAGGTGTTTTTAGAATTCGCTTAATCTTTGAAACAAAACTGCATTAAAATAATTTGACTTCCGACTCATCTAAGAAAGATATTAAGGGATATTCGATAAATAGAAAATATATGGAAAGCATTAAATAGGGTCTACCTTGAAATAAATGGCCATATCTTCGTCAAAAATTGCCCCATTTCAATTACAAAGATGTTTTTAGAATTCACTCGATCTTTGGAACAAAACTGCATTAAAATAATTTGACTTCCGACTCATCTAAGAAAGATATTAAGGGATATTCGATATATAGAAAATATATGGAAAGCATTAAATAGGGTCTAGCTTGAAATAAATGGCCATATCTTCGTCAAAAATTGCCCCACTTCAATTATAAAGGTGTTTTTAGAATTCGCTTAATATTTGAAACAAAACTGCATTAAAATAATTTGACTTCCGACTCATCTAAGAAAGATATTAAGGGATATTCGATATATAGAAAATATATGGAAAGCATTAAATAGGGTCTACCTTGAAATAAATGGCCATATCTTCATCTAAAATTGCCCCATTTCAAATATAAAAGTGTTTTTAGAATTCACTTGATCTTTGGAACAAAACTGCATTAAAATAATTTAACTTCCGACTCATCTAAGAAAGATATTAAGGGATATTCGATAAATAGAAAATATATGGAAAGCATTAAATAGGGTCTACCTTGAAATAAATGGCCATATCTTCGTCAAAAATTGCCCCATTTCAATTATAAAGGTGTTTTTAGAATTCGCTTGATCTTTGGAACAAAACTGCATTAAAATAATTTGACTTCCGACTCATCTAAGAAAGATATTAAGGGATATTCTTCGATAAATAGAAAATATATTGAAAGCATTAAATAGGGTCTACCTTGAAATAAATGGCCATATCTTCATCTAAAATTGCCCAATTTCAATTATAAAGGTGTTTTTAGAATTCACTTGATCTTTGTAAACAAACTGCAGTAAAATAATTTGACTTCCGACTCATCTAAGAAAGATATTAAGGGATATTCTTCGATAAATAGAAAATATATAGAAAGCATTAAATAGGGTCTACGTTGAAATAAATGGCCATATCTTCGTCAAATATTGCCCCATTTAAATTATAAAGGTGTTTTTAGAATTCGCTTAATCTTTGGAACAAAACTGCATTAAAATAGTTTGACTTCCGACTCATCTAAAAAAGATATTAAGGGATATTCTTCGATAAATAGAAAATATATGGAAAGCATTAAATAGGGTCTACCTTGAAATAAACAGCCATATCTTCGTCAAAAATTGCCCCACTTCAATTATAAAGGTGTTTTTAGAATTCACTTGATCTTTGGAACAAAACTGCATTAAAATAATTTGACTTCCGACTCATCTAAGAAAGATATTAAGGGATATTCTTCGATAAATAGAAAATATATGGAAAGCATTAAATAGGGTCTACCTTGAAATAAATGGCCATATCTTCGTCAAAAATTGCCCCATTTCAATTATAAAGGTGTTTTTAGAATTCACTTGATCTTTGGAACAAAACTGCATTAAAATAATTTGACTTCCGACTCATCTAAGAAAGATATTAAGGGATATTCTTCGATAAATAGAAAATATATGGAAAGCATTAAATAGGGTCTACCTTGAAATAAATGGCCATATCTTCGTCAAAAATTGCCCCATTTCAATTATAAAGGTGTTTTTAGAATCCACTCGATCTTTGGAAGAAAACTGCATTAAAATAATTTGACTTCCGACTCATCTAAGAAAGATATTAAGGGATATCTTCGATAAATAGAAAATATATGGAAAGCATTAAATAGGGTCTACCTTGAAATAAATGGCCATATCTTCGTCAAAAATTGCCCCACTTCAATTATAAAGGTGTTTTTAGAATTCGCTTAATCTTTGGAACAAAACTGCATTAAAATAATTTGACTTCCGACTCATCTAAGAAAGATATTAAGGGATATTCTTCGATAAATAGAAAATATATGGAAAGCATTAAATAGGGTCTACCTTGAAATAAATGGCCATATCTTCGTCAAAAATTGCCCCATTTCAATTATAAAGGTGTTTTTAGAATTCACTCGATCTTTGGAACAAAACTGCATTAAAATAATTTGACTTCCGACTCATCTAAGAAAGATATTAAGGGATATTCTTCGATAAATAGAAAATATATGGAAAGCATTAAATAGGGTCTACCTTGAAATAAATGGCCATATCTTTGTCTAAAATTGCCCCATTTCAATTATAAATGTGTTTTTAGAATTCACTTGATCTTTGAAACAAAACTGCATTAAAATAATTTGACTTCCGACTCATCTAAGAAAGATATTAAGGGATATTCTTCGATAAGTAGAAAATATATGGAAAGCATTAAATAGGGTCTACCTTGAAATAAATGGCCATATCTTTGTCTAAAATTGCCCCATTTTTATTATAAAGGTGTTTTTAGAATTCACTTGATCTTTCGAAACAAAACTGCATTAAAATAATTTGACTTTCGACTCATCTAAGAAAGATATTAAGGGATATTCTTCGATAAATAGAAAATATATGGAAAGCATTAAATAGTGTCTACCTTGAAATAAATAGCCATATCTTCATCTAAAATTGCCCCATTTCAATTATAAAGGTGTTTTTAGAATTCGCTTGATCCTCGAAACAAAACTGCATTAAAATAATTTGACTTCCGACTCATCTAAGAAAGATATTAAGGGATATTCTTCGATAAATAGAAAATATATGGAAAGTATTAAATAGGGTCTACCTTGAAATAAATGGCCATATCTTCGTCAAAAATTGCCCCATTTCAATTATAAAGCTGTTTTTAGAATTCGCTCGATCCTCGGAACAAAACTGCATTAAAATAATTTGACTTCCGACTCATCTAAGAAAGATATTAAGGGATATTCTTCGATAAATAGAAAATATATGGAAAGCATTAAATAGGGTCAACCTTGAAATAAATGGCCATATCTTCGTCAAAAATTGCCCCATTTCAATTATAAAGGTGTTTTTAGAATTCACTTGATCTTTGGAACAAAACTGCATTAAAATAATTTGACTTCCGACTCATCTAAGAAAGATATTAAGGGATATTCTTCGATAAATAGAAAATATATGGAAAGCATTAAATAGTGTCTACCTTGAAATAAATGGCCATATCTTCGTCAAAAATTGCCCCATTTCAATTATAAAGGTGTTTTTTAGAATTCGCTCGATCTTGAAACAAAACTGCATTAAAATAATTTGACTTCCGACTCATCTAAGAAAGATATTTAGTGATATTCGATAAATAGAAAATATATGGACAGCATTAAATAGGGTCTACCTTGAAATAAATGGCCATATCTCGTCAAATTGCCCCACTTCAATTATAAAGGTGTTTTAGAATTCGCTTAATCTTTGAAACAAAACTGCATTAAAATAATTTGACTTCCGACTCATCTAAAAAAGATATTAAAGGGATATTCTTCGATAAATAGAAAATATATGGAAAGCATTAAATAGGGTCTACCTTGAAATAAATAGCCATATCTTCGTCAAAAATTGCCCCATTTCAATTATAAAGGTGTTTTTAGAATTCACTCAATCTTTGGAACAAAACTGCATTAAAATAATTTGACTTCCGACTCATCTAAGAAAGATATTAAGGGATATTCTTCGATAAATAAAAATATATGGAAAGCATTAAATAGGGTCTACCTTGAAATAAATGGCCATATCTTCGTCAAAAATTGCCCCATTTCAATAATAAAGGTGTTTTTAGAATTCACTTGATCTTTGGAACAAAATTGCATTAAAATAATTTGACTTCCGACTCATCTAAAAAAGATATTAAGGGATATTCTTCGATAAATAGAAAATATATGGAAAGCATTAAATAGTGTCTACCTTGAAATAAATGGCCATATCTTCGTCAAAAATTGCCCCATTTCAATTATAAAGGTGTTTTTAGAATTCACTTGATCTTTGGAACAAAACTGCATTAAAATAATTTGACTTCCGACTCATCTAAGAAAGATATTAAGGGATATTCTTCGATAAATAGAAAATATATGGGAAAGCATTAAATAGGGTCTACCTTGAAAATAAATGACCATATCTTCGTCAAAAAATTGCCCCACTTCAATTATAAAGGTGTTTTTAGAATTCGCTTTATTTTTGAAACAAAACTGCATTAAAATAATTTGACATCCGACTCATCTAAGCAAGATATTAAGGGATATTCTTTGATAAATAGAAAATATATGGAAAGCATTAAATAGGGTCTACCTTGAAATAAATGGCCATATCTTCGTCAAAAATTGCCCAATTTCAATTATAAAGGTGTTTTTAGAATTCACTTGATCTTTGGAACAAAACTGCATTAAAATAATTTGACTTCCGACTCATCTAAGAAAGATATTAAGGGATATTCTTCGATAAATAGAAAATATATGGAAAGCATTAAATAGGGTCTACCTTGAAATAAATGGCCATATCTTCATTTAAAATTGCCCAATTTCAATTATGAAGGTGTTTTTAGGAATTCGCTTGATCTTTGGAACAAAACTGCATTAAAATATTTTGACTTCCGACTCATCTAAGAAAGATATTAAGGGATATTCTTCGATAAATAGAAAATATATGGAAAGCATTAAATAGGGTCTACCTTGAAATAAATGGCCATATCTTCGTCAAAAATTGCCCTATTTCAATTATAAAGGTGTTTTTTAGAATTCACTTGATCTTTGGAACAAAACTGCATTAAAATAATTTGACTTCCGACTCATCTAAAAAAGATATTAAGGGATATTCTTCGATAAATAGAAAATATATGGAAAGCATTAAATAGGGTCTACCTTGAAATAAATGGCCATATCTTCGTCAAAAATTGCCCCACTTCAATTATAAAGGTGTTTTTAGAATTCGCTTAATCTTTAAAACAAAACAGCATTAAAATAATTTGACTTCCGACTCATCTAAGAAAGATATTAAGGGATATTCTTCGATAAATAGAAAATATATGGAAAGCATTAAATAGGGTCAACCTTGAAATAAATAGCCATATCTTCGTCAAAAATTGCCCCATTTCAATTATAAAGGTGTTTTTTAGAATTCACTTGATCTTTGAAACAAAACTGCATTAAAATAATTTGACTTCCGACTCATCTAAGAAAGATATTAAGGGATATTCTTCGATAAATAGAAAATATATGGAAAGCATTAAATAGGGTCTACCTTGAAATAAATGGCCATATCTTCGTCAAAAATTGCCCCACTTCAATTATAAATGAGTTTTTAGAATTCACTTGATCTTTGGAACAAAACTGCATTAAAATAATTTGACTTCCGACTCATCTAAGAAAGATATTAAGGGATATTCTTTGATAAATAGAAAATATATGGAAAGCATTAAATAGGGTCTACCTTGAAATAAATGGCCATATCTTCGTCAAAAATTGCCCCATTTCAATTATGAAGGTGTTTTTAAAATTCACTTAATCTTTGAAACAAAACTGCGTTAAAATAATTTGACTTCCGACTCATCTAAGAAAGATATTAAGGGATATTCTTCGATAAATAGAAAATATATGAAAGCATTAAATAGGGTCTACCTTGAAATAAATGGCCATATCTTCATTTAAAATTGCCCCACTTCAATTATAAAGGTGTTTTTAGAATTCGCTTAATCTTTGAAACAAAACTTCATTAAAATAATTTGACTTCCGACTCATCTAAGAAAGATATTAAGAGATATTCTTCGATAAATAGAAAATATATGGAAAGCATTAAATAGGGTCTACCTTGAAATAAATGGCCATATCTTCGTCAAAAATTGCCCTATTTCAATTATAAAGGCGTTTTTAGAATTCACTTGATCTTTGGAACAAAACTACATTAAAATAATTTGACTTCCGACTCATCTAAAAAAGATATTAAGGGATATTCTTCGATAAATAGAAAATATATGGAAAGCATTAAATAGGGTCTACCTTGAAATAAATAGCCATATCTTCGTCAAAAATTGCCCCACTTCAATTATAAAGGTGTTTTTAGAATTCGCTTAATCTTTAAAACAAAACAGCATTAAAATAATTTGACTTCCGACTCATCTAAGAAAGATATTAAGGGATATTCTTCGATAAATAGAAAATATATGGAAAGCATTAAATAGGGTCAACCTTGAAATAAATAGCCATATCTTCGTCAAAAATTGCCCCATTTCAATTATAAAGGTGTTTTTAGAATTCACTTGATCTTTGGAACAAAACTGCATTAAAATAATTTGACTTCCGACTCATCTAAGAAAGATATTAAGGGATATTCTTCGATAAATAGAAAATATATGGAAAGCATTAAATAGGGTCTACCTTGAAATACATGGCCATATCTTCGTCAAAAATTGCCCCATTTCAATTATAAAGGTGTTTTTAGAATTTACTTGATCTTTAAAACAAAACTGCATTAAAATAATTTGACTTCCGACTCATCTAAGAAAGATATTAAGGGATATTCTTCGATTAATAGAAAATATAAGCCAAACATTAAATAGGGTCTACCTTGAAATAAATGGACATATCTTCGTCAAAAATTGCCCAATTTCAATTATAAAGGTGTTTTTAGAATTCACTTGATCTTTGAAACAAAACTGCATTAAAATAATTTGACTTCCGACTCATCTAAGAAAGATATTAAGGGATATTCTTCGATAAATAGAAAATATATGGAAAGCAGTAAATAGTGTCTACCTTGGAATAAATGGACATATCTTCGTCAAAAATTGCCCAATTTCAATTATAAAGGTGTTTTTAGAATTCACTTGATCTTTGAAACAAAACTTCATTAAAATAATTTGACTTCCGACTCATCTAAGAAAGATATTAAGGGATATTCTTCGATAAATAGAAAATATATGGAAAGCATTAAATAGTGTCTACCTTGGAATAAATGGCCATATCTTCGTCAAAAATTGCCCAATTTCAATTATAAAGGTGTTTTTAGAATTCGCTTAATCTTTGAAACAAAACTGCATTAAAATAATTTGATTTCCGACTCATCTAAGAAAGATATTAAGGGATATTCTTCGATAAATAGAAAATATATGGAAAGCATTAAATAGGGTCTACCTTGAAATAAATGGCCCATATCTTCGTCAAAATTGCCCCACTTCAATTATAAAGGTGTTTTTAGAATTCACTCGATCTTTGAAACAAAACTGCATTAAAATAATTTGACTTCCGACTCATCTAAGAAAGATATTAAGGGATATTCTTCGATAAATAGAAAATATATGGAAAGCATTAAATAGGGTCAACCTTGAAATAAATGGCCATATCTTCGTCAAAAATTGCCCCATTTCAATTATAAAGGTGTTTTTAGAATTTACTTGATCTTTGGAACAAAACTGCATTAAAATAATTTGACTTCCGACTCATCTAAAAAAGATATTAAGGGATATTCTTCGATAAATAGAAAATATATGGAAAGCATTAAATAGGGTCTACCTTGAAATAAATGGCCATATCTTCGTCAAAAATAGCCCCACTTCAATTATAAAGGTGTTTTTAGAATTCGCTTAATCTTTGAAACAAAACTGCATTAAAATAATTTGACTTCCGACTCATCTAAGAAAGATATTAAGGGATATTCTTCGATAAATAGAAAATATATGGAAAGCATTAAATAGGGTCTACCTTGAAATAAATGGCCATATCTTCGTCAAAAATTGCCCCATTTCAATTATAAAGGTGTTTTTAGAATCCACTCGATCTTTGGAACAAAACTGCATTAAAATAATTTGACTTCCGATTCATCTAAGAAAGATATTAAGGGATATTCTTCGATAAATAGAAAATATATGGAAAGCATTAAATAGGGTCTACCTTGAAATAAATGGCCATATCTTCATCTAAAATTGCCCAATTTCAATTATAAAGGTGTTTTTTAGAATTCGCTTGATCTTTGGAACAAAACTGCATTAAAATAATTTGACTTCCGACTCATCTAAAAAGATATTAAGGGATATTCTTCGATAAATAGAAAATATATGGAAAGCATTAAATAGGGTCTACCTTGAAATAAATAGCCATATCTTCGTCAAAAATGGCCCCACTTCAATTATAAAGGTGTTTTTAGAATTCGCTTAATCTTTAAAACAAAACTGCATTAAAATAATTTGACTTCCGACTCATCTAAGAAAGATATTAAGGGATATTCTTCGATAAATAGAAAATATATGGAAAGCATTAAATAGGGTCTACCTTGAAATAAATGGCCATATCTTCATCTAAAATTGCCCAATTTCAATTATAAAGGTGTTTTTAGAATTCGCTTGATCTTTGGAACAAAACTGCATTAAAATATTTTGACTTCCGACTCATCTAAGAAAGATATTAAGGGATATTCTTCGATAAATAGAAAATATATGGAAAGCATTAAATAGGGTCTTCCATGGAGTAAATAGCCGTATCTTCGTCAACAATTGTCGCACTTCAAGTATACAGGTGTTTTTCGAATTCGCTTATCCTTTTGAACAAAACTGCATTAAAATAATTTGACTTCCGACTCCTCTAAGAATGATATTAAGGGATATTCTTCGATAAATAGAAAATATATGGAAAGCATTAAATAGGGTCTACCTTGAAATAAATGGCCATATCTTCGTCAAAAATTGCCCCACTTCAATTATAAAGGTGTTTTTAGAATTCGCTTAATCTTTGAAACAAAACAGCATTAAAATAATTTGACTTCCGACTCATCTAAGAAAGATATTAAGGGATATTCTTCGATAAATAGAAAATATATGGAAAGCATTAAATAGGGTCTACCTTGAAATAAATGGCCATATCTTCGTCAAAAATTGCCCCATTTCAATTATAAAGGTGTTTTTAGAATTCACTTGATCTTTGAAACAAAACTGCATTAAAATAATTTGACTTCCGACTCATCTAAGAAAGATATTAAGGGATATTCTTCGATAAATAGAAAATATATGGAAAGCATTAAATAGTGTCTACCTTGAAATAAATGGCCATATCTTCGTCAAACATTGCCCCATTTCAATTATAAAGGTGTTTTTAGAATTCACTTGATCTTTGAAACAAAACTGCATTAAAATAATTTGACTTCCGACTCATCTAAGAAAGATATTAAGGGATATTCTTCGATAAATAGAAAATATATGGAAAGCATTAAATAGTGTCTACCTTGGAATAAATGGACATATCTTCGTCAAAAATTGCCCAATTTCAATTATAAAGGTGTTTTTAGAATTCACTTGATCTTTGAAACAAAACTGCATTAAAATAATTTGACTTCCGACTCATCTAAGAAAGATATTAAGGGATATTCTTCGATAAATAGAAAATATATGGAAAGCATTAAATAGTGTCTACCTTGAAATAAATGGCCATATCTTCATCTAAAATTGCCCAATTTCAATTATAAAGGTGTTTTTAAAATTCGCTTGATCTTTGGAACAAAACTGCATTAAAATATTTTGACTTCCGACTCATCTAAGAAAGATATTAAGGGATATTCTTCGATAAATAGAAAATATATGGAAAGCATTAAATAGGGTCTACCTTGAAATAAATGGCCATATCTTCGTCAAAAATTGCCCCATTTCAATTACAAAGGTGTTTTTAGAATTTACTTGATCTTTGGAACAAAACTGCATTAAAATAATTTGACTTCCGCCTCATCTAAAAAAGATATTAAGGGATATTCTTCGAAAATAGAAAATATATGGAAAGCATTAAATAGGGTCTACCTTGAAATAAATAGCCATATCTTCGTCAAAAATAGCCCCACTTCAATTATAAAGGTGTTTTTAGAATTCGCTTAATCTTTAAAACAAAACTGCATTAAAATAATTTGACTTCCGACTCATCTAAGAAAGATATTAAGGGATATTCTTCGATAAATAGAAAATATATGGAAAGCATTAAATAGGGTCTACCTTGAAATAAATGGCCATATCTTCGTCAAAAATTGCCCCATTTCAATTATAAAGGTGTTTTTAGAATCCACTCGATCTTTGGAACAAAACTGCATTAAAATAATTTGACTTCCGATTCATCTAAGAAAGATATTAGGGGATATTCGATAAATAGAAAATATATGGAAAGCATTAAATAGGGTCTACCTTGAAATAAATGGCCATATCTTCGTCAAAAATTGCCCCACTTCAATTATAAAGGTGTTTTTAGAATTCGCTTAATCTTTGAAACAAAACTGCATTAAAATAATTTGACTTCCGACTCATCTAAGAAAGATATTAAGGGATATTCTTCGATAAATAGAAAATATATGGAAAGCATTAAATAGGGTCTACCTTGAAATAAATGGCCATATCTTCGTCAAAAATTGCCCCATTTCAATTATAAAGGTGTTTTTAGAATTCACTCGATCTTTGGAACAAAACTGCATTAAAATAATTTGACTTCCGACTCATCTAAGAAAGATATTAAGGGATATTCTTCGATGAATAGAAAATATATGGAAAGCATTAAATAGGGTCAACCTTGAAATAAATGGCCATATCTTCGTCAAAAATTGCCCCATTTCAATTATAAAGGTGTTTTTAGAATTCGCTCGATCTTTGGAACAAAACTGCATTAAAATAATTTGACTTCCGACTCATCTAAGAAAGATATTAAGGGATATTCTTCGATAAATAGAAAATATATGGAAAGCATTAAATAGGGTCTACCTTGAAATAAATGGCCATATCTTCGTCAAAAATTGCCCCATTTCAATTAAAAAGGTGTTTTTAGAATTCACTTGATCTTTGAAACAAAACTGCATTAAAATAATTTGACTTCCGACTCATCTAAGAAAGATATTAAGGGATATTCTTCGATAAATAGAAAATATATTGAAAGCATTAAAAAGGGTCTACCTTGAAATAAATGGCCATATCTTCGTCAAAAATTGCCCAATTTCAATTATAAAGGTGTTTTTAGAATTCACTTGATCTTTGGAAGAAAACTGCATTAAAATAATTTGACTTCCGACTCATCTAAGAAAGATATTAAGGGATATTCTTCGATAAATAGAAAATATATGGAAAGCATTAAATAGGGTCTACCTTGAAATAAATGGCCATATCTTCATTTAAAATTGCCCAATTTCAATTATGAAGGTGTTTTTAGAATTCTCTTGATCTTTGGAACAAAACTGCATTAAAATATTTTGACTTCCGACTCATCTAAGAAAGATATTAAGGGATATTCTTCGATAAATAGAAAATATATGGAAAGCATTAAATAGGGTCTACCTTGAAATAAATGGCCATATCTTCGTCAAAAATTGCCCTATTTCAATTATAAAGGTGTTTTTAGAATTCACTTGATCTTTGGAACAAAACTGCATTAAAATAATTTGACTTCCGACTCATCTAAAAAAGATATTAAGGGATATTCTTCGATAAATAGAAAATATATGGAAAGCATTAAATAGGGTCTACCTTGAAATAAATGGCCATATCTTCGTCAAAAATTGCCCCACTTCAATTATAAAGGTGTTTTTAGAATTCGCTTAATCTTTAAAACAAAACAGCATTAAAATAATTTGACTTCCGACTCATCTAAGAAAGATATTAAGGGATATTCTTCGATAAATAGAAAATATATGGAAAGCATTAAATAGGGTCAACCTTGAAATAAATAGCCATATCTTCGTCAAAAATTGCCCCATTTCAATTATAAAGGTGTTTTTAGAATTCACTTGATCTTTGAAACAAAACTGCATTAAAATAATTTGACTTCCGACTCATCTAAGAAAGATATTAAGGGATATTCTTCGATAAATAGAAAATATATGGAAAGCATTAAATAGGGTCTACCTTGAAATAAATGGCCATATCTTCGTCAAAAATTGCCCCACTTCAATTATAAATGAGTTTTTAGAATTCACTTGATCTTTGGAACAAAACTGCATTAAAATAATTTGACTTCCGACTCATCTAAGAAAGATATTAAGGGATATTCTTTGATAAATAGAAAATATATGGAAAGCATTAAATAGTGTCTACCTTGAAATAAATGGCCATATCTTCGTCAAAAATTGCCCCATTTCAATTATAAAGGTGTTTTTAGAATTTACTTGATCTTTGAAACAAAACTGCATTAAAATAATTTGACTTCCGACTCATCTAAAAAAGATATTAAGGGATATTCTTCGATAAATAGAAAATATATGGAAAGCATTAAATAGGGTCTACCTTGAAATAAATGGCCATATCTTCATTTAAAATTGCCCAATTTCAATTATAAAGGTGTTTTTTAGAATTCGCTTGATCTTTGGAACAAAACTTCATTAAAATATTTTGACTTCCGACTCATCTAAGAAAGATATTAAGGGATATTCTTCGATAAATAGAAAATATATGGAAAACATTAAATAGTGTCTACCTTGAAATAAATGGCCATATCTTCGTCAAAAATTGCCCTATTTCAATTATAAAGGTGTTTTTAGAATTCACTTGATCTTTGGAACAAAACTGCATTAAAATAATTTGACTTCCGACTCATCTAAGAAAGATATTAAGGGATATTCTTCGATAAATAGAAAATATATGGAAAGCATTAAATAGGGTCTACCTTGAAATAAATAGCCATATCTTCGTCAAAAATTGCCCCACTTCAATTATAAAGGTGTTTTTAGAATTCACTTGATCTTTGGAACAAAACTGCATTAAAATAATTTGACTTCCGACTCATCTAAAAAAGATATTAAGGGATATTCTTCGATAAATAGAAAATATATGGAAAGCATTAAATAGTGTCTACCTTGAAATAAATGGCCATATCTTCGTCAAAAATTGCCCTATTTCAATTATAAAGGTGTTTTTAGAATTCACTTGATCTTTGGAACAAAACTGCATTAAAATAATTTGACTTCCGACTCATCTAAAAAAGATATTAAGGGATATTCTTCGATAAATAGAAAATATATGGAAAGCATTAAATAGTGTCTACCTTGAAATACATGGCCATATCTTCGTCAAACATTGCCCCATTTCAATTATAAAGGTGTTTTTAGAATTAACTTGATCTTTGGAACAAAACTGCATTAAAATAATTTGACTTCCGACTCATCTAAGAAAGATATTAAGGGATATTCTTTGATAAATAGAAAATATATGGAAAGCATTAAATAGGGTCTACCTTGAAATAAATGGCCATATCTTCGTCAAAAATTGCCCAATTTCAATTATAAAGGTGTTTTTAGAATTCACTTGATCTTTGAAACAAAATTGCATTAAAATAATTTGACTTCCGACTCATCTAAGAAAGATATTAAGGGATATTCTTCGATAAATAGAAAATATATGGAAAGCAGTAAATAGTGTCTACCTTGGAATAAATGGACATATCTTCGTCAAAAATTGCCCAATTTCAATTATAAAGGTGTTTTTAGAATTCACTTGATCTTTGAAACAAAACTTCATTAAAATAATTTGACTTCCGACTCATCTAAGAAAGATATTAAGGGATATTCTTCGATAAATAGAAAATATATGGAAAGCATTAAATAGGGTCTACCTTGAAATAAATAGCCATATCTTCGTCAAAAATTGCCCCACTTCAATTATAAAGGTGTTTTTAGAATTCGCTCAATCTTTAAAACAAAACAGCATTAAAATAATTTGACTTCCGACTCATCTAAGAAAGATATTAAGGGATATTCTTCGATAAATAGAAAATATATGGAAAGCATTAAATAGGGTCAACCTTGAAATAAATGGCCATATCTTCGTCAAAAATTGCCCCATTTCAATTATAAAGGTGTTTTTAGAATTTACTTGATCTTTGGAACAAAACTGCATTAAAATAATTTGACTTCCGACTCATCTAAAAAAGATATTAAGGGATATTCTTCGATAAATAGAAAATATATGGAAAGCATTAAATAGGGTCTACCTTGAAATAAATGGCCATATCTTCGTCAAAAATAGCCCCACTTCAATTATAAAGGTGTTTTTAGAATTCGCTTAATCTTTGAAACAAAACTGCATTAAAATAATTTGACTTCCGACTCATCTAAGAAAGATATTAAGGGATATTCTTCGATAAATAGAAAATATATGGAAAGCATTAAATAGGGTCTACCTTGAAATAAATGGCCATATCTTCGTCAAAAATTGCCCCATTTCAATTATAAAGGTGTTTTTAGAATCCACTCGATCTTTGGAACAAAACTGCATTAAAATAATTTGACTTCCGATTCATCTAAGAAAGATATTAAGGGATATTCGATAAATAGAAAATATATGGAAAGCATTAAATAGGGTCTACCTTGAAATAAATGGCCATATCTTCATCTAAAATTGCCCAATTTCAATTATAAAGGTGTTTTTTAGAATTCGCTTGATCTTTGGAACAAAACTGCATTAAAATAATTTGACTTCCGACTCATCTAAGAAAGACATTAAGGGATATTCTTCGATAAATAGAAAATATATGGAAAGCATTAAATAGGGTCTACCTTGAAATAAATGGCCATATCTTCGTCAAAAATTGCCCTATTTCAATTATAAAGGTGTTTTTAGAATTCACTTGATCTTTGGAAGAAAACTGCATTAAAATAATTTGACTTCCGACTCATCTAAAAATGATATTAAGGGATATTCTTCGATAAATAGAAAATATATGGAAAGCATTAAATAGGGTCTACCTTGAAATAAATAGCCATATCTTCGTCAAAAATTGCCCCACTTCAATTATAAAGGTGTTTTTAGAATTCGCTTAATCTTTAAAACAAAACTGCATTAAAATAATTTGACTTCCGACTCATCTAAGAAAGATATTAAGGGATATTCTTCGATAAATAGAAAATATATGGAAAGCATTAAATAGGGTCAACCTTGAAATAAATAGCCATATCTTCGTCAAAAATTGCCCCATTTCAATTATAAAGGTGTTTTTAGAATTCACTTGATCTTTGAAACAAAACTGCATTAAAATAATTTGACTTCCGACTCATCTAAGAAAGATATTAAGGGATATTCTTCGATAAATAGAAAATATATGGAAAGCATTAAATAGTGTCTACCTTGAAATAAATGGCCATATCTTCGTCAAACATTGCCCCATTTCAATTATAAAGGTGTTTTTAGAATTCACTTGATCTTTGGAACAAAACTGCATTAAAATAATTTGACTTCCGACTCATCTAAGAAAGATATTAAGGGATATTCTTCGATAAATAGAAAATATATGGAAAGCATTAAATAGTGTCTACCTTGGAATAAATGGACATATCTTCGTCAAAAATTGCCCAATTTCAATTATAAAGGTGTTTTTAGAATTCACTTGATCTTTGAAACAAAACTGCATTAAAATAATTTGACTTCCGACTCATCTAAGAAAGATATTAAGGGATATTCTTCGATAAATAGAAAATATATGGAAAGCATTAAATAGTGTCTACCTTGAAATAAATGGCCATATCTTCATCTAAAATTGCCCAATTTCAATTATAAAGGTGTTTTTAGAATTCACTTGATCTTTGGAACAAAACTGCATTAAAATATTTTGACTTCCGACTCATCTAAGAAAGATATTAAGGGATATTCTTCGATAAATAGAAAATATATGGAAAGCATTAAATAGGGTCTACCTTGAAATAAATGGCCATATCTTCGTCAAAAATTGCCCCATTTCAATTATAAAGGTGTTTTTAGAATTTACTTGATCTTGGAACAAAACTGCATTAAAATAATTTGACTTCCGACTCATCTAAAAAAGATATTAAGGGATATTCTTCGATAAATAGAAAATATATGGAAAGCATTAAATAGGGTCTACCTTGAAATAAATAGCCATATCTTCGTCAAAAATGGCCCCACTTCAATTATAAAGGTGTTTTTAGAATTCGCTTAATCTTTAAAACAAAACTGCATTAAAATAATTTGACTTCCGACTCATCTAAGAAAGATATTAAGGGATATTCTTCGATAAATAGAAAATATATGGAAAGCATTAAATAGGGTCAACCTTGAAATAAATAGCCATATCTTCATCTAAAATTGCCCAATTTCAATTATAAAGGTGTTTTTAGAATTCACTTGATCTTTGAAACAAAACTGCATTAAAATAATTTGACTTCCGACTCATCTAAGAAAGATATTAAGGGATATTCTTCGATAAATAGAAAATATATGGAAAGCATTAAATAGTGTCTACCTTGAAATAAATGGCCATATCTTCGTCAAACATTGCCCCATTTCAATTATAAAGGTGTTTTTAGAATTCACTTGATCTTTGGAACAAAACTGCATTAAAATAATTTGACTTCCGACTCATCTAAGAAAGATATTAAGGGATATTCTTCGATAAATAGAAAATATATGGAAAGCATTAAATAGTGTCTACCTTGGAATAAATGGACATATCTTCGTCAAAAATTGCCCAATTTCAATTATAAAGGTGTTTTTAAAATTCACTTGATCTTTGAAACAAAACTGCATTAAAATAATTTGACTTCCGACTCATCTAAGAAAGATATTAAGGGATATTCTTCGATAAATAGAAAATATATGGAAAGCATTAAATAGTGTCTACCTTGAAATAAATGGCCATATCTTCATCTAAAATTGCCCAATTTCAATTATAAAGGTGTTTTTAGAATTCGCTTGATCTTTGGAACAAAACTGCATTAAAATAATTTGACTTCCGACTCATCTAAGAAAGATATTAAGGGATATTCTTCGATAAATAGAAAATATATGGAAAGCATTAAATAGGGTCTACCTTGAAATAAATGGCCATATCTTCGTCAAAAATTGCCCCATTTCAATTATAAAGGTGTTTTTAGAATTTACTCGATCTTTGGAACAAAACTGCATTAAAATAGTTTGACTTCCGACTCATCTAAAAAAGATATTAAGGGATATTCTTCGATAAATAGAAAATATATGGAAAGCATTAAATAGGGTCTACCTTGAAATAAATAGCCATATCTTCGTCAAAAATTGCCCCACTTCAATTATAAAGGTGTTTTTAGAATTCGCTTAATCTTTAAAACAAAACTGCATTAAAATAATTTGACTTCCGACTCATCTAAGAAAGATATTAAGGGATATTCTTCGATAAATAGAAAATATATGGAAAGCATTAAATAGGGTCTACCTTGAAATAAATGGCCATATCTTCATCTAAAATTGCCCAATTTCAATTATAAAGGTGTTTTTAGAATTCGCTTGATCTTTGGAACAAAACTGCATTAAAATAATTTGACTTCCGATTCATCTAAGAAAGATATTAAGGGATATTCTTCGATAAATAGAAAATATATGGAAAGCATTAAATAGGGTCTACCTTGAAATAAATAGCCATATCTTCGTCAAAAATTGCCTTACTTCAATTATAAAGGTGTTTTTAGAATTCGCTCAATCTTTAAAACAAAACAGCATTAAAATAATTTGACTTCCGACTCATCTAAGAAAGATATTAAGGGATATTCTTCGATAAATAGAAAATATATGGAAAGCATTAAATAGGGTCAACCTTGAAATAAATGGCCATATCTTCGTCAAAAATTGCCCCATTTCAATTATAAAGGTGTTTTTAGAATTTACTTGATCTTTGGAACAAAACTGCATTAAAATAATTTGACTTCCGACTCATCTAAAAAAGATATTAAGGGATATTCTTCGATAAATAGAAAATATATGGAAAGCATTAAATAGGGTCTACCTTGAAATAAATGGCCATATCTTCGTCAAAAATAGCCCCACTTCAATTATAAAGGTGTTTTTAGAATTCGCTTAATCTTTGAAACAAAACTGCATTAAAATAATTTGACTTCCGACTCATCTAAGAAAGATATTAAGGGATATTCTTCGATAAATAGAAAATATATGGAAAGCATTAAATAGGGTCTACCTTGAAATAAATGGCCATATCTTCGTCAAAAATTGCCCCATTTCAATTATAAAGGTGTTTTTAGAATCCACTCGATCTTTGGAACAAAACTGCATTAAAATAATTTGACTTCCGATTCATCTAAGAAAGATATTAAGGGATATTCTTCGATAAATAGAAAATATATGGAAAGCATTAAATAGTGTCTACCTTGAAATAAATGGCCATATCTTCATCTAAAATTGCCCAATTTCAATTATAAAGGTGTTTTTAGAATTCGCTTGATCTTTGGAACAAAACTGCATTAAAATATTTTGACTTCCGACTCATCTAAGAAAGATATTAAGGGATATTCTTCGATAAATAGAAAATATATGGAAAGCATTAAATAGGGTCTACCTTGAAATAAATGGCCATATCTTCGTCAAAAATTGCCCCATTTCAATTATAAAGGTGTTTTTAGAATTTACTTGATCTTTGGAACAAAACTGCATTAAAATAATTTGACTTCCGACTCATCTAAAAAAGATATTAAGGGATATTCTTCGATAAATAGAAAATATATGGAAAGCATTAAATAGGGTCTACCTTGAAATAAATAGCCATATCTTCGTCAAAAATGGCCCCACTTCAATTATAAAGGTGTTTTTAGAATTCGCTTAATCTTTAAAACAAAACTGCATTAAAATAATTGTGACTTCTGACTCATCTAAGACAGATATTAACGGATATTCTTCGATAAATAGAAAATATATGGAAAGCATTAAATAGGGGTCTACCTTGAAATAAATGGGCCATATCTTCGTCTAAAATTGCCCCATTTCAATTATAAAGGTGTTTTTAGAATTCGCTTGATCTTTGGAACAAAACTGCATTAAAATATTTTGACTTCCGACTCATCTAAGAAAGATATTAAGGGATATTCTTCGATAAATAGAAAATATATGGAAAGCATTAAATAGGGTCTACCTTGAAATAAATGGCCATATCCTTGTCAAAAATTGCCCCATTTCAATTATAAAGGTGTTTTTAGAATTCACTTGATCTTTGGAACAAAACTGCATTAAAATAATTTGACTTCCGACTCATCTAAAAATGATATTAAGGGATATTCTTCGATAAATAGAAAATATATGGAAAGCATTAAATAGGGTCTACCTTGAAATAAATAGCCATATCTTCGTCAAAAATTGCCCCACTTCAATTATAAAGGTGTTTTTAGAATTCGCTTAATCTTTAAAACAAAACAGCATTAAAATAATTTGACTTCCGACTCATCTAAGAAAGATATTAAGGGATATTCTTCGATAAATAGAAAATATATGGAAAGCATTAAATAGGGTCAACCTTGAAATAAATAGCCATATCTTCGTCAAAAATTGCCCCATTTCAATTATAAAGGTGTTTTAGAATTCACTTGATCTTTGAAACAAAACTGCATTAAAATAATTTGACTTCCGACTCATCTAAGAAAGATATTAAGGGATATTCTTCGATAAATAGAAAATATATGGAAAGCATTAAATAGTGTCTACCTTGAAATAAATGGCCATATCTTCGTCAAACATTGCCCCATTTCAATTATAAAGGTGTTTTTAGAATTCACTTGATCTTTGGAACAAAACTGCATTAAAATAATTTGACTTCCGACTCATCTAAGAAAGATATTAAGGGATATTCTTCGATAAATAGAAAATATATGGAAAGCATTAAATAGTGTCTACCTTGGAATAAATGGACATATCTTCGTCAAAAATTGCCCAATTTCAATTATAAAGGTGTTTTTAGAATTCACTTGATCTTTGAAACAAAACTGCATTAAAATAATTTGACTTCCGACTCATCTAAGAAAGATATTAAGGGATATTCTTCGATAAATAGAAAATATATGGAAAGCATTAAATAGTGTCTACCTTGAAATAAATGGCCATATCTTCATCTAAAATTGCCCAATTTCAATTATAAAGGTGTTTTTAGAATTCGCTTGATCTTTGGAACAAAACTGCATTAAAATATTTTGACTTCCGACTCATCTAAGAAAGATATTAAGGGATATTCTTCGATAAATAGAAAATATATGGAAAGCATTAAATAGGGTCTACCTTGAAATAAATGGCCATATCTTCGTCAAAAATTGCCCCATTTCAATTATAAAGGTGTTTTTAGAATTTACTTGATCTTTGGAACAAAACTGCATTAAAATAATTTGACTTCCGCCTCATCTAAAAAAGATATTAAGGGATATTCTTCGAAAATAGAAAATATATGGAAAGCATTAAATAGGGTCTACCTTGAAATAAATAGCCATATCTTCGTCAAAAATAGCCCCACTTCAATTATAAAGGTGTTTTTAGAATTCGCTTAATCTTTAAAACAAAACTGCATTAAAATAATTTGACTTCCGACTCATCTAAGAAAGATATTAAGGGATATTCTTCGATAAATAGAAAATATATGGAAAGCATTAAATAGGGTCTACCTTGAAATAAATGGCCATATCTTCGTCAAAAATTGCCCCATTTCAATTATAAAGGTGTTTTTAGAATCCACTCGATCTTTGGAACAAAACTGCATTAAAATAATTTGACTTCCGACTCATCTAAGAAAGATATTAAGGGATATTCGATAAATAGAAAATATATGGAAAGCATTAAATAGTGTCTACCTTGAAATAAATGGTCATATCTTCGTCAAAAATTGCCCCACTTCAATTATAAAGGTGTTTTTAGAATTCGCTTAATCTTTGAAACAAAACTGCATTAAAATAATTTGACTTCCGACTCATCTAAGAAAGATATTAAGGGATATTCTTCGATAAATAGAAAATATATGGAAAGCATTAAATAGGGTCTACCTTGAAATAAATGGCCATATCTTCGTCAAAAATTGCCCCATTTCAATTATAAAGGTGTTTTTAGAATTCACTCGATCTTTGGAACAAAACTGCATTAAAATAATTTGACTTCCGACTCATCTAAGAAAGATATTAAGGGATATTCTTCGATGAATAGAAAATATATGGAAAGTATTAAATAGGGTCTACCTTGAAATAAATGGCCATATCTTCGTCAAAAATTGCCCCATTTCAATTATAAAGGTGTTTTTAGAATTCGCTCGATCTTTGAAACAAAACTGCATTAAAATAATTTGACTTCCGACTCATCTAAGAAAGATATTAAGGGATATTCTTCGATAAATAGAAAATATATGGAAAGCATTAAATAGGGTCTACCTTGAAATAAAAGGCCATATCTTCGTCAAAAATTGCCCCATTTCAATTATAAAGGTGTTTTTAGAATTCACTTGATCTTTGGAACAAAACTGCATTAAAATAATTTGACTTCCGACTCATCTAAGAAAGATATTGAGGGATATTCGATAAATAGAAAATATATTGGAAGCATTAAATAGGGTCTACCTTGAAATAAATGGCCATATCTTCGTCAAAAATTGCCCCACTTCAATTATAAAGGTGTTTTTAGAATTCGCTTAATCTTTGGAACAAAACTGCATTAAAATAATTTGACTTCCGACTCATCTAAAAAAGATATTAAGGGATATTCTTCGATAAATAGAAAATATATGGAAAGCATTAAATAGGGTCTACCTTGAAATAAATGGCCATATCTTCGTCAAAAATTGCCCCATTTCAATTATAAAGGTGTTTTTAGAATTCACTCGATCTTTGGAACAAAACGGCATTAAAATAATTTGACTTCCGACTCATCTAAGAAAGATATTAAGGGATATTCTTCGATAAATAGAAAATATATGGAAAGCATTAAATAGGGTCTACCTTGAAATAAATGGCCATATCTTCGTCAAAAATTGCCCCATTTCAATTATAAAGGTGTTTTTTAGAATTCACTCGATCTTTGGAACAAAACTGCATTAAAATAATTTGACTTCCGACTCATCTAAGAAAGATATTAAGGGATATTCTTCGATGAATAGAAAATATATGGAAAGCATTAAATAGGGTCTACCTTGAAATAAATGGCCATATCTTCGTCAAAAATTGCCCCATTTCAATTATAAAGGTGTTTTTAGAATTCGCTCGATCTTTGAAACAAAACTGCATTAAAATAATTTGACTTCCGGCTCATCTAAGAAAGATATTAAGGGATATTCTTCGATAAATAGAAAATATATGGAAAGCATTAAATAGGGTCTACCTTGAAATAAAAGGCCATATCTTCGTCAAAAATTGCCCCATTTCAATTATAAAGGTGTTTTTAGAATTCGCTTGCTCTTTGGAACAAAACTGCATTAAAATAATTTGACTTCCGAATCATCTAAGAAAGATATTAAGGGATATTCTTCGATAAATAGAAAATATATGGAAAGCATTAAATAGGGTCTACCTTGAAATAAAAGGCCATATCTTCGTCAAAAATTGCCCCATTTCAATTATAAAGGTGTTTTTAGAATTCGCTCGATCTTGGGAACAAAACTGCATTAAAATAATTTGACTTCCGACTCATCTAAGAAAGATATTAAGGGATATTCTTCGATAAACAGAAAATATATGGAAAGCATTAAATAGGGTCTACCTTGAAATAAATCGCCATATCTTCGTCAAAAATTGCCCCATTTCAATTATAAAGGTGTTTTTAGAATCCACTCGATCTTTGGAACAAAACTGCATTAAAATAATTTGACTTCCGACTCATCTAAGAAAGATATTAAGGGATACTTCGATAAATAGAAAATATATGGAAAGCATTAAATAGGGTCTACCTTGAAATAAATGGCCATATCTTCGTCAAAAATTGCCCCACTTCAATTATAAAGGTGTTTTTAGAATTCACTTGATCTTTGAAACAAAACTGCATTAAAATAATTTGACTTCCGACTCATCTAAGAAAGATATTAAGGGATATTCTTCGATAAATAGAAAATATATGGAAAGCATTAAATAGGGTCTACCTTGAAATAAATGGCCATATCTTCGTCTAAAATTGCCCCATTTCAATTATAAAGGTGTTTTTAGAATTCGCTTGATCTTTGGAACAAAACTGCATTAAAATAATTTGACTTCCGACTCATCTAAGAAAGATATTAAGGGATATTCTTCGATAAATAGAAAATATATGGAAAGCATTAAATAGGGTCTACCTTGAAATAAATGGCCATATCTTCGTCAAAAATTGCCCCATTTCAATTATAAAGGTGTTTTTAGAATTCACTCGATCTTTGGAACAAAACTGCATTAAAATAATTTGACTTCCGACTCATCTAAGAAAGATATTAAGGGATATTCTTCGATAAATAGAAAATATATGGAAAGCATTAAATAGGGTCTACCTTGAAATAAAAGGCCATATCTTCGTCAAAAATTGCCCCATTTCAATTATAAAGGTGTTTTTAGAATTCGCTTGATCTTTGAAACAAAACTGCATTAAAATAATTTGACTTCCGACTCATCTAAGAAAGATATTAAGGGATATTCTTCGATAAATAGAAAATATATTGGAAGCATTAAATAGGGTCTACCTTGAAATAAATGGCCATATCTTCGTCAAAAATTGCCCCATTTCAATTATAAAGGTGTTTTTAGAATTCGCTTCGATCTTTGGAACAAAACTGCATTAAAATAATTTGACTTCCGACTCATCTAAAAAAGATATTAAGGGATATTCGATAAATAGAAAATATATTGAAAGCATTAAATAGGGTCTACCTTGAAATAAATGGCCATATCTTCGTCAAAAATTGCCCCACTTCAATTATAAAGGTGTTTTTAGAATTCGCTTAATCTTTGAAACAAAACTGCATTAAAATAATTTGACATCCGACTCATCTAAAAAAGATATTAAGGGATATTCTTCGATAAATAGAAAATATATGGAAAGCATTAAATAGGGTCTACCTTGAAATAAATGGCCATATCTTCGTCAAAAATTGCCCCATTTCAATTATAAAGGTGTTTTTAGAATTCACTTGATCATTGGAACAAAACTGCATTAAAATAATTTGACTTCCGACTCATCTAAGAAAGATATTAAGGGATATTCTTCGATTAATAGAAAATATATGGAAAGCATTAAATAGGGTCTACCTTGAAATAAATGGCCATATCTTCGTCAAAAATTGCCCCATTTCAATTATAAAGGTGTTTTTAGAATTCACTTGATCTTTGGAACAAAACTGCATTAAAATAATTTGACTTCCGACTCATCTAAAAAAGATATTAAGGGATATTCTTCGATAAATAGAAAATATATGGAAAGCATTAAATAGGGTCTACCTTGAAATAAATAGCCATATCTTCGTCAAAAACTGCCCCATTTCAATTATAAAGGTGTTTTTAGAATTCACTCAATCTTTGGAACAAAACTGCATTAAAATAATTTGACTTCCGACTCATCTAAGAAAGATATTAAGGGATATTCTTCGATAAATAGAAAATATATGGAAAGCATTAAATAGGGTCTACCTTGAAATAAATGGCCATATCTTCGTCAAAAATTGCCCCATTTCAATTATAAAGGTGTTTTTAGAATTCACTTGATCTTTGGAACAAAACTGCATTATAATAATTTGACTTCCGACTCATCTAAGAAAGATATTAAGGGATATTCTTCGATAAGTAGAAAATATATGGAAAGCATTAAATAGGGTCTACCTTGAAATAAATGGCCATATCTTCGTCAAAAATTGCCCCATTTCAATTATAAAGGTGTTTTTAGAATTCACTCGATCTTTGGAACAAAACTGCATTAAAATAATTTGACTTCCGACTCATCTAAGAAAGATATTAAGGGATATTCTTCGATAAATAGAAAATATATGGAAAGCATTAAATAGGGTCTACCTTGAAATAAATGGCCATATCTTCGTCAAAAATTGCCCCATTTCAATTATAAAGGTGTTTTTAGAATTCACTCGATCTTTGGAACAAAATTGCATTAAAATAATTTGACTTCCGACTCATCTAAGAAAGATATTAAAGGATATTCTTCGATAAATAGAAAATATATGGAAAGCATTAAATAGTGTCTACGTTGAAATAAATGGCCATATCTTCGTCAAAAATTGCCCCATTTCAATTATAAAGGTGATTTTAGAATTCACTCGATCTTTGGAACAAAACTGCATTAAAATAATTTGACTTCCGACTCATCTAAGAAAGATATTAAGGGATATCTTCGATAAATAGAAAATATATTGGAAAGCATTAAATAGGGTCTACCTTGAAATAAATGGCCATATCTTCGTCAAAAATTGCCCCACTTCAATTATAAAGGTGTTTTTAGAATTCGCTTGATCTTTGGAACAAAACCGCATTAAAATAATTTGACTTCCGACTCATCTAAGAAAGATATTAAGGGATATTCTTCGATAAATAGAAAATATATGGAAAGCATTAAATAGGGTCTACCTTGAAATAAATGGCCATATCTTCGTCAAAAATTGCCCCATTTCAATTATAAAGGTGTTTTTAGAATTCGCTTGATCTTTGGAACAAAACTGCATTAAAATAATTTGACTTCCGACTCATCTAAGAAAGATATTAAGGGATATTCGATAAATAGAAAATATATTGAAAGCATTAAATAGGGTCTACCTTGAAATAAATGGCCATATCTTCGTCAAAAATTGACCCACTTCAATTATAAAGGTGTTTTTAGAATTCACTTAATCTTTGAAACAAAACTGCATTAAAACAATTTGACATCCGACTCATCTAAGAAAGATATTAAGGGATATTCTTCGATAAATAGAAAATATATGGAAAGCATTAAATAGGGTCTACCTTGAAATAAATGGCCATATCTTTGTCTAAAATTGCCCCATTTCAATTATAAAGGTGTTTTTAGAATTCACTTGATCTTTGAAACAAAACTGCATTAAAATAATTTGACTTCCGACTCATCTAAGAAAGATATTAAGGGATATTCTTCGATAAGTAGAAAATATATGGAAAGCATTAAATAGGGTCTACCTTGAAATAATTGGCCATATCTTTTGTCTAAAATTGCCCCATTTTAATTATAAAGGTGTTTTTAGAATTCACTCGATCTTTGAAGCAAAACTGCATTAAAATAATTTGACTTCCGACTCATCTAAGAAAGATATTAAGGGATATTCTTCGATAAATAGAAAATATATGGAAAGCATTAAATAGGGTCTACCTTGAAATAAAAGGCCATATCTTCGTCAAAAATTGCCCCATTTCAATTATAAAGGTGTTTTTAGAATTCATTTTATCTTTGGAACAAAACTGCATTAAAATAATTTGACTTCCGACTCATCTAAGAAAGATATTAAGGGATATTCTTCGATAAATAGAAAATATATTGAAAGCATTAAATAGGGTCTACCTTGAAATAAATGGCGATATCTTCGTCAAAAATTGCCCCATTTCAATTATAAAGGTGTTTTTAGAATTCACTCGATCTTTGGAACAAAACTGCATTAAAATAATTTGACTTCCGACTCATCTAAGAAAGATATTAAGGGATATTCTTCGATAAATAGAAAATATATGGAAAGCATTAAATAGGGTCTACCTTGAAATAAATGGCCATATCTTCGTCAAAAATTGCCCCATTTAAATTATAAAGGTGTTTTTAGAATTCACTTGATCTTTGGAATAAAACTGCATTAAAATAATTTGACTTCCGACTCATCTAAGAAAGATATTAAGGGATATTCTTCGATAAATAGAAAATATATGGAAAGCATTAAATAGGGTCAACCTTGAAATAAATGGCCATATCTTCGTCAAAAATTGCCCCATTTCAATTATAAAGGTGTTTTTAGAATTCACTTTATCTTTGGAACAAAACTGCATTAAAATAATTTGACTTCCGACTCATCTAAGAAAGATATTAAGGGATATTCTTCGATAAATAGAAAATATATGGAAAGCATTAAATAGGGTCTACCTTGAAATAAATGGCCATATCTTCGTCAAAAATTGCCCCATTTCAATTATAAAGGTGTTTTTAGAATTCGCTCGATCTTTGGAACAAAACTGCATTAAAATAATTTGACTTCCGACTCATCTAAGAAAGATATTAAGGGATATTCTTCGATAAATAGAAAATATATGGAAAGCATTAAATAGTGTCTACCTTGAAATAAATAGTTAAATCTTCGTCAAAAATTGCCCCATTTCAATTATAAAGGTGTTTTTAGAATTCGCTTGATCTTTGGAACAAAACTGCATTAAAATAATTTGACTTCCGACTCATCTAAGAAAGATATTAAGGGATATTCTTCGATAAATAGAAAATATATGGAAAGCATTAAATAGGGTCTACCTTGAAATAAATGGCCATATCTTCATCTAAAATTGCCCCATTTCAATTATAAAGGTGTTTTTAGAATTCGCTTGATCTTTGGAACAAAACTGCATTAAAATAATTTGACTTCCGACTCATCTAAGAAAGATATTAAGGGATATTCTTCGATAAATAGAAAATATATGGAAAGCATTAAATAGTGTCTACCTTGAAATAAATGGCCATATCTTCGTCAAAAATTGCCCCATTTCAATTATAAAGGTGTTTTTAGAATTCACTTTATCTTTGGAACAAAACTGCATTAAAATAATTTGACTTCCGACTCATATAAGAAAGATATTGAGGGATATTCGATAAATAGAAAATATATGGAAAGCATTAAATAGGGTCTACCTTGAAATAAATGGCCATATCTTCGTCAAAAATTGCCCCATTTCAATTATAAAGGTGTTTTTAGAATTCGCTTGATCTTTGAAACAAAACTGCATTAAAATAATTTGACTTCCGACTCATCTAAGAAAGATATTAAGGGATATTCTTCGATAAATAGAAAATATATGGAAAGCATTAAATAGTGCCTACCTTGAAATAAATAGTCAAATCTTCGTCAAAAATTGCCCCATTTCAATTATAAAGGTGTTTTTAGAATTCACTCGATCTTTGGAACAAAACTGCATTAAAATAATTTGACTTCCGACTCATCTAAGAAAGATATTAAGGGATATTCTTCGATAAATAGAAAATATATGGAAAGCATTAAATAGTGTCTACCTTGAAATAAATGGCCATATCTTCGTCAAAAATTGCCCCATTTCAATTATAAAGGTGTTTTTAGAATTCACTTTATCTTTGGAACAAAACTGCATTAAAATAATTTGACTTCCGACTCATCTAAGAAAGATATTAAGGGATATTCTTCGATAAATAGAAAATATATGGAAAGCATTAAATAGGCTCTACCTTGAAATAAATGGCCATATCTTCGTCAAAAATTGCCCCATTTCAATTATAAAGGTGTTTTTAGAATTCGCTCGATCTTTGGAACAAAACTGCATTAAAATAATTTGACTTCCGACTCATCTAAGAAAGATATTAAGGGATATTCTTCGATAAATAGAAAATATATGGAAAGCATTAAATAGTGTCTACCTTGAAATAAATAGCCAAATCTTCGTCAAAAATTGCCCCATTTCAATTATAAAGGTGTTTTTAGAATTCGCTCAATCTTTGGAACAAAACTGCATTAAAATAATTTGACTTCCGACTCATCTAAGAAAGATATTAAGGGATATTCTTCGATAAATAGAAAATATATGGAAAGCATTAAATAGTGTCTACCTTGAAATAAATAGCCAAATCTTCGTCAAAAATTGCCCCATTTCAATTATAAAGGTGTTTTTAGAATTCGCTTGATCTTTGGAACAAAACTGCATTAAAATAATTTGACTTCCGACTCATCTAAGAAAGATATTAAGGGATATTCTTCGATAAATAGAAAATATATGGAAAGCATTAAATAGTGTCTACCTTGAAATAAATGGCCATATCTTCGTCAAACATTGCCCCATTTCAATTATAAAGGTGTTTTTAGAATTCACTTGATCTTTGGAACAAAACTGCATTAAAATAATTTGACTTCCGACTCATCTAAGAAAGATATTAAGGGATATTCTTCGATAAATAGAAAATATATGGAAAGCATTAAATAGGGTCTACCTTGAAATAAATGGCCATATCTTCGTCAAAAATTGCCCCATTTCAATTATAAAGGTGTTTTTAGAATTCACTTGATCTTTGGAACAAAACTGCATTAAAATAATTTGACTTCCGACTCATCTAAGAAAGATATTAAGGGATATTCTTCGATAAATAGAAAATATATGGAAAGCATTAAATAGTGTCTACCTTGAAATAAATGGCCATATCTTCGTCAAAAATTGCCCCATTTCAATTATAAAGGTGTTTTTAGAATTCACTTGATCTTTGAAACAAAACTGCATTAAAATAATTTGACTTCCGACTCATCTAAGAAAGATATTAAGGGATATTCTTCGATAAATAGAAAATATATGGAAAGCATTAAATAGGGTCTACCTTGAAATAAATGGCCATATCTTCGTCAAAAATTGCCCCATTTCAATTATAAAGGTGTTTTTAGAATTCACTTGATCTTTGGAACAAAACTGCATTAAAATAATTTGACTTCCGACTCATCTAAGAAAGATATTAAGGGATATTCTTCGATAAATAGAAAATATATGGAAAGCATTAAATAGGGTCTACCTTGAAATAAATGGCCATATCTTCGTCAAAAATTGCCCCATTTCAATTATAAAGGTGTTTTTAGAATTCGCTCGATCTTTGGAACAAAACTGCATTAAAATAATTTGACTTCCGACTCATCTAAGAAAGATATTAAGGGATATTCTTCGATAAATAGAAAATATATGGAAAGCATTAAATAGGGTCTACCTTGAAATAAAAGGCCATATCTTCGTCAAAAATTGCCCCATTTCAATTATAAAGGTGTTTTTAGAATTCACTTGATCTTTGGAACAAAACTGCATTAAAATAATTTGACTTCCGACTCATCTAAGAAAGATATTGAGGGATATTCGATAAATAGAAAATATATTGGAAGCATTAAATAGGGTCTACCTTGAAATAAATGGCCATATCTTCGTCAAAAATTGCCCCACTTCAATTATAAAGGTGTTTTTAGAATTCGCTTAATCTTTGAAACAAAACCGCATTAAAATAATTTGACTTCCGACTCATCTAAAAAAGATATTAAGGGATATCTTCGATAAATAGAAAATATATAGAAAGCATTAAATAGGGTCTACCTTGAAATAAATAGCCATATCTTCGTCAAAAATTGCCCCATTTCAATTATAAAGGTGTTTTTAGAATTCACTTGATCTTTGGAACAAAACTGCATTAAAATAATTTGACTTCCGACTCATCTAAGAAAGATATTAAGGGATATTCGATAAATAGAAAATATATTGAAAGCATTAAATAGGGTCTACCTTGAAATAAATGGCCATATCTTCGTCAAAAATTGACCCACTTCAATTATAAAGGTGTTTTTAGAATTCGCTTAATCTTTGAAACAAAACTGCATTAAAATAATTTGACATCCGACTCATCTAAGAAAGATATTAAGGGATATTCTTCGATAAATAGAAAATATATGGAAAGCATTAAATAGGGTCTACCTTGAAATAAATGGCCATATCTTTGTCTAAAATTGCCCCATTTCAATTATAAAGGTGTTTTTAGAATTCACTCGATCTTTGGAACAAAACTGCATTAAAATAATTTGACTTCCGACTCATCTAAGAAAGATATTAAGGGATATTCTTCGATAAGTAGAAAATATATGGAAAGCATTAAATAGGGTCTACCTTGAAATAATTGGCCATATCTTTTGTCTAAAATTGCCCCATTTTAATTATAAAGGTGTTTTTAGAATTCACTTGATCTTTGAAGCAAAACTGCATTAAAATAATTTGACTTCCGACTCATCTAAGAAAGATATTAAGGGATATTCTTCGATAAATAGAAAATATATGGAAAGCATTAAATAGGGTCTACCTTGAAATAAATGGCCATATCTTCATCTAAAATTGCCCCATTTCAATTATAAAGGTGTTTTTAGAATTCGCTTGATCTTTGAAACAAAACTGCATTAAAATAATTTGACTTCCGACTCATCTAAGAAAGATATTAAGGGATATTCTTCGATAAATAGAAAATATATGGAAAGCATTAAATAGGGTCTACCTTGAAATAAATGGCCATATCTTCGTCAAAAATTGCCCCATTTCAATTATAAAGGTGTTTTTAGAATTCGCTCGATCTTTGGAACAAAACTGCATTAAAATAATTTGACTTCCGACTCATCTAAGAAAGATATTAAGGGATATTCTTCGATAAATAGAAAATATATGGAAAGCATTAAATAGTGTCTACCTTGAAATAAATGGCCATATCTTCGTCAAAAATTGCCCCATTTCAATTATAAAGGTGTTTTTAGAATTCACTTTATCTTTGGAACAAAACTGCATTAAAATAATTTGACTTCCGACTCATCTAAGAAAGATATTAAGGGATATTCGATAAATAGAAAATATATTGAAAGCATTAAATAGGGTCTACCTTGAAATAAATGGCCATATCTTCGTCAAAAATTGCCCCCCTTCAATTATAAAGGTGTTTTTAGAATTCGCTTAATCTTTGAAACAAAACTGCATTAAAATAATTTGACTTCCGACTCATCTAAGAAAGATATTAAGGGATATTCTTCGATAAATAGAAAATATATGGAAAGCATTAAATAGGGTCAACCTTGAAATAAATGGCCATATCTTCGTCAAAAATTGCCCCATTTCAATTATAAGGGTGTTTTTAGAATTTGCTCGATCTTTGAAACAAAACTGCATTTAAATAGTTTGACTTCCGACTCATCTAAGAAAGATATTAAGGGATATTCTTCGATAAATAGAAAATATATGGAAAGCATTAAATAGTGTCTACCTTGAAATAAATGGCCATATCTTCGTCAAAAATTGCCCCATTTCAATTATAAAGGTGTTTTTAGAATTCACTTGATCTTTGGAACAAAACTGCATTAAAATAATTTGACTTCCGACTCATCTAAGAAAGATATTAAGGGATATCTTCGATAAATAGAAAATATATGGAAAGCATTAAATAGTGTCTACCTTGAAATAAATGGCCATATCTTCGTCAAAAATTGCCCCATTTCAATTATAAAGGTGTTTTTAGAATTCACTTTATCTTTGGAACAAAACTGCATTAAAATAATTTGACTTCCGACTCATCTAAAAAAGATATTAAGGGATATTCTTCGATAAATAGAAAATATATGGAAAGCATTAAATAGGGTCTACCTTGAAATAAATGGCCATATCTTCGTCAAAAATTGCCCCCCTTCAATTATATAGGTGTTTTTAGAATTCGCTTAATCTTTGAAACAAAACTGCATTAAAATAATTTGACTTCCGACTCATCTAAGAAAGATATTAAGGGATATTCTTCGATAAATAGAAAATATATGGAAAGCATTAAATAGGGTCAACCTTGAAATAAATGGCCATATCTTCGTCAAAAATTGCCCCATTTCAATTATAAGGGTGTTTTTAGAATTTGCTCGATCTTTGAAACAAAACTGCATTTAAATAGTTTGACTTCCGACTCATCTAAGAAAGATATTAAGGGATATTCTTCGATAAATAGAAAATATATGGAAAGCATTAAATAGTGTCTACCTTGAAATAAATGGCCATATCTTCGTCTAAAATTGCCCCATTTCAATTATAAAGGTGTTTTTAGAATTCACTCGATTTTTGAAACAAAACTGCATTAAAATAATTTGACTTCCGACTCATCTAAGAAAGATATTAAGGGATATTCTTCGATAAATAGAAAATATATGGAAAGCATTAAATAGTGTCTACCTTGAAATAAATAGTTAAATCTTCGTCAAAAATTGCCCCATTTCAATTATAAAGGTGTTTTTAGAATTCACTCAATCTTTGGAACAAAACTGCATTAAAATAATTTGACTTCCGACTCATCTAAGAAAGATATTAAGGGATATTCTTCGATAAATAGAAAATATATGGAAAGCATTAAATAGTGTCTACCTTGAAATAAATGGCCATATCTTCGTCAAAAATTGCCCCATTTCAATTATAAAGGTGTTTTTAGAATTCACTTTATCTTTGGAACAAAACTGCATTAAAATAATTTGACTTCCGACTCATCTAAGAAAGATATTAAGGGATATTCGATAAATAGAAAATATATGGAAAGCATTAAATAGGGTCTGCCTTGAAATAAATGGCCATATCTTCGTCAAAAATTGCCCCATTTCAATTATAAAGGTGTTTTTAGAATTCGCTCGATCTTTGGAACAAAACTGCATTAAAATAATTTGACTTCCGACTCATCTAAGAAAGATATTAAGGGATATTCTTCGATAAATAGAAAATATATGGAAAGCATTGAATAGTGTCTACCTTGAAATAAATAGCCAAATCTTCGTCAAAAATTGCCCCATTTCAATTATAAAGGTGTTTTTAGAATTCGCTCAATCTTTGGAACAAAACTGCATTAAAATAATTTGACTTCCGACTCATCTAAGAAAGATATTAAGGGATATTCTTCGATAAATAGAAAATATATGGAAAGCATTAAATAGGGTCAACCTTGAAATAAATAGCCATATCTTCGTCAAAAATTGCCTCATTTCAATTATAAAGGTGTTTTTAGAATTCGCTTGATCTTTGGAACAAAACTGCATTAAAATAATTTGACTTCCGACTCATCTAAGAAAGATATTAAGGGATATTCTTCGATAAATAGAAAATATATGGAAAGCATTAAATAGTGTCTACCTTGAAATAAATGGCCATATCTTCGTCAAACATTGCCCCATTTCAATTATAAAGGTGTTTTTAGAATTCGCTTGATCTTTGAAACAAAACTGCATTAAAATATTTTGACTTCCGACTCATCTAAGAAAGATATTAAGGGATATTCTTCGATAAATAGAAAATATATGGAAAGCATTAAATAGGGTCTACCTTGAAATAAATGGCCATATCTTCGTCAAAAAATTGCCCCATTTCAATTATAAAGGAGTTTTTAGAATTCACTTGATCTTTGGAACAAAACTGCATTAAAATAATTTGACTTCCGACTCATCTAAGAAAGATATTAAGGGATATTCTTCGATAAATAGAAAATATATGGAAAGCATTAAATAGTGTCTACCTTGAAATAAATGGCCATATCTTCGTCAAAAATTGCCCCATTTCAATTATAAAGGTGTTTTTAGAATTCACTTGATCTTTGAAACAAAACTGCATTAAAATAATTTGACTTTCGACTCATCTAAGAAAGATATTAAGGGATATTCTTCGATAAATAGAAAATATATGGAAAGCATTAAATAGGGTCTACCTTGAAATAAATGGCCATATCTTCATCTAAAATTGCCCAATTTCAATTATAAAGGTGTTTTTAGAATTCGCTTGATCTTTGGAACAAAACTGCATTAAAATAATTTGACTTCCGACTCATCTAAGAAAGATATTAAGGGATATTCTTCGATAAATAGAAAATATATGGAAAGCATTAAATAGGGTCTACCTTGAAATAAATGGCCATATCTTCGTCAAAAATTGCCCCATTTCATATACAAAGGTGTTGTTAGAATTCACTTGATCTTTGGAACAAAACTGCATTAAAATAATTTGACTTCCGACTCATCTAAAAAAGATATTAAGGGATATTCTTCGATAAATAGAAAATATATGGAAAGCATTAAATAGGGTCTACCTTGAAATAAATGGCCATATCTTCGTCAAAAATTGCCCCATTTCAATTATAAAGGTGTTTTTAGAATTCACTTGATCTTTGGAACAAAACTGCATTAAAATAATTTGACCTCCGACTCATCTAAAAAAGATATTAAGGGATATTCTTCGATAAATAGAAAATATATGGAAAGCATTAAATAGGGTCTACCTTGAAATAAATAGCCATATCTTCGTCAAAAATTGCCCCACTTCAATTATAAAGGTGTTTTTAGAATTCACTCGATCTTTGGAACAAAACTGCATTAAAATAATTTGACTTCCGACTCATCTAAGAAAGATATTAAGGGATATTCTTCGATAAATAGAAAATATATGGAAAGCATTAAATAGGGTCTACCTTGAAATAAATGGCCATATCTTCGTCAAAAATTGCCCCATTTCAATTATAAAGATGTTTTTAGAATTCACTTGATCTTTGGAACAAAACTGCATTAAAATAATTTGACTTCCGACTCATCTAAGAAAGATATTAAGGGATATTCTTCGATAAATAGAAAATATATGGAAAGCATTAAATAGGGTCTACCTTGAAATAAATAGCCATATCTTCGTCAAAAATTGCCCCACTTCAATTATAAAGGTGTTTTTAGAATTCGCTTAATCTTTGAAACAAAACTGCATTAAAATAATTTGACTTCCGACTCATCTAAGAAAGATATTAAGGGATATTCTTCGATAAATAGAAAATATATGGAAAGCATTAAATAGGGTCTACCTTGAAATAAATGGCCATATCTTCGTCAAAAATTGCCCCATTTCAATTATAAAGGTGTTTTTAGAATTCACTCGATCTTTGGAACAAAACTGCATTAAAATAATTTGACTTCCGACTCATCTAAAAAAGATATTAAGGGATATTCTTCGATAAATAGAAAATATATGGAAAGCATTAAATAGGGTCTACCTTGAAATAAATGGCCATATCTTCGTCAAAAATTGCCCCATTTCAATTATAAAGGTGTTTTTAGAATTCGCTCGATCTTTGGAACAAAACTGCATTAAAATAATTTGACTTCCGACTCATCTAAGAAAGATATTAAGGGATATTCTTCGATAAATAGAAAATATATGGAAAGCATTAAATAGTGTCTACCTTGAAATAAATGGCCATATCTTCGTCAAAAATTGCCCCATTTCAATTATAAAGGTGTTTTTAGAATTCGCTCGATCTTTGGAACAAAACTGCATTAAAATAATTTGACTTCCGACTCATCTAAGAAAGATATTAAGGGATATTCTTCGATAAATAGAAAATATATGGAAAGCATTAAATAGTGTCTACCTTGAAATAAATAGTTAAATTTTCGTCAAAAATTGCCCCATTTCAATTATAAAGGTGTTTTTAGAATTCACTCAATCTTTGGAACAAAACTGCATTAAAATAATTTGACTTCCGACTCATCTAAGAAAGATATTAAGGGATATTCTTCGATAAATAGAAAATATATGGAAAGCATTAAATAGTGTCTACCTTGAAATAAATGGCCATATCTTCGTCAAAAATTGCCCCATTTTAATTATAAAGGTGTTTTTAGAATTCACTCGATCTTTGGAACAAAACTGCATTAAAATAATTTGACTTCCGACTCATCTAAGAAAGATATTAAGGGATATTCGATAAATAGAAAATATATGGAAAGCATTAAATAGGGTCTGCCTTGAAATAAATGGCCATATCTTCGTCAAAAATTGCCCCATTTCAATTATAAAGGTGTTTTTAGAATTCGCTCGATCTTTGGAACAAAACTGCATTAAAATAATTTGACTTCCGACTCATCTAAGAAAGATATTAAGGGATATTCTTCGATAAATAGAAAATATATGGAAAGCATTAAATAGTGTCTACCTTGAAATAAATAGCCAAATCTTCGTCAAAAATTGCCCCATTTCAATTATAAAGGTGTTTTTAGAATTCGCTCAATCTTTGGAACAAAACTGCATTAAAATAATTTGACTTCCGACTCATCTAAGAAAGATATTAAGGGATATTCTTCGATAAATAGAAAATATATGGAAAGCATTAAATAGGGTCAACCTTGAAATAAATAGCCATATCTTCGTCAAAAATTGCCTCATTTCAATTATAAAGGTGTTTTTAGAATTCGCTTGATCTTTGGAACAAAACTGCATTAAAATAATTTGACTTCCGACTCATCTAAGAAAGATATTAAGGGATATTCTTCGATAAATAGAAAATATATGGAAAGCATTAAATAGTGTCTACCTTGAAATAAATGGCCATATCTTCGTCAAACATTGCCCCATTTTAATTATAAAAGTGTTTTTAGAATTCACTTCATCTTTGGAACAAAACTGCTTTAAAATAATTTGACTTCCGACTCATCTAAGAAAGATATTAAGGGATATTCTTCGATAAATAGAAAATATATGGAAAGCATTAAATAGGGTCTACCTTGAAATAAATGGCCATATCTTCGTCAAAAATTGCCCCATTTCAATTATGAAGGTGTTTTTAGAATCCACTCGATCTTTGGAACAAAACTGCATTAAAATAATTTGACTTCCGACTCATCTAAGAAAGATATTAAGGGATATTCTTCGATAAATAGAAAATATATGGAAAGCATTAAATAGTGTCTACCTTGAAATAAATGGCCATATCTTCGTCAAAAATTGCCCCATTTCAATTATAAAGGTGTTTTTAGAATTCACTTGATCTTTGGAACAAAACTGCATTAAAATAATTTGACCTTCGACTCATCTAAGAAAGATATTAAGGGATATTCTTCGATAAATAGAAAATATATGGAAAGCATTAAATAGGGTCTACCTTGAAATAAATGGCCATATCTTCATCTAAAATTGCCCCATTTCAATTATAAAGGTGTTTTTAGAATTTGCTTGATCTTTGGAACAAAACTGCATTAAAATAATTTGACTTCCGACTCATCTAAGAAAGATATTAAGGGATATTCTTCGATAAATAGAAAATATATGGAAAGCATTAAATATGGTCTACCTTGAAATAAATGGCCATATCTTCGTCAAAAATTGCCCCATTTCAATTATAAAAGTGTTTTTAGAATTCACTTGATCTTTAGAACAGAACTGCATTAAAATAATTTGACTTTCGACTTATCTAAGAAAGATATTAAGGGATATTCTTCGATAAATAGAAAATATATGGAAAGCATTAAATAGGGTCTACCTTGAAATAAATGGCCATATCTTCGTCAAAAATTGCCCCATTTCAATTATAAAGGTGTTTTTAGAATTCACTTGATCTTTGGAACAAAACTGCATTAAAATAATTTGACTTCCGACTCATCTAAGAAAGATATTAAGGGATATTCTTCGATAAATAGAAAATATATGGAAAGCATTAAATAGTGTCTACCTTGAAATAAATGGCCATATCTTCGTCAAAAATTGCCCCATTTCAATTATAAAGGTGTTTTTAGAATTCACTTGATCTTTGAAACAAAACTGCATTAAAATAATTTGACTTTCGACTCATCTAAGAAAGATATTAAGGGATATTCTTCGATAAATAGAAAATATATGGAAAGCATTAAATAGGGTCTACCTTGAAATAAATGGCCATATCTTCATCTAAAATTGCCCAATTTCAATTATAAAGGTGTTTTTAGAATTCGCTTGATCTTTGGAACAAAACTGCATTAAAATAATTTGACTTCCGACTCATCTAAGAAAGATATTAAGGGATATTCTTCGATAAATAGAAAATATATGGAAAGCATTAAATAGGGTCTACCTTGAAATAAATGGCCATATCTTCGTCAAAAATTGCCCCATTTCATATACAAAGGTGTTGTTAGAATTCACTTGATCTTTGGAACAAAACTGCATTAAAATAATTTGACTTCCGACTCATCTAAAAAAGATATTAAGGGATATTCTTCGATAAATAGAAAATATATGGAAAGCATTAAATAGGGTCTACCTTGAAATAAATGGCCATATCTTCGTCAAAAATTGCCCCATTTCAATTATAAAGGTGTTTTTAGAATTCACTTGATCTTTGGAACAAAACTGCATTAAAATAATTTGACTTCCGACTCATCTAAAAAAGATATTAAGGGATATTCTTCGATAAATAGAAAATATATGGAAAGCATTAAATAGGGTCTACCTTGAAATAAATAGCCATATCTTCGTCAAAAATTGCCCCACTTCAATTATAAAGGTGTTTTTAGAATCCACTCGATCTTTGGAACAAAACTGCATTAAAATAATTTGACTTCCGACTCATCTAAGAAAGATATTAAGGGATATTCTTCGATAAATAGAAAATATATGGAAAGCATTAAATAGGGTCTACCTTGAAATAAATGGCCATATCTTCGTCAAAAATTGCCCCATTTCAATTATAAAGGTGTTTTTAGAATTCACTTGATCTTTGGAACAAAACTGCATTAAAATAATTTGACTTCCGACTCATCTAAAAAAGATATTAAGGGATATTCTTCGATAAATAGAAAATATATGGAAAGCATTAAATAGGGTCTACCTTGAAATAAATGGCCATATCTTCGTCAAAAATTGCCCCACTTCAATTATAAAGGTGTTTTTAGAATTCGCTTAATCTTTAAAACAAAACTGCATTAAAATAATTTGACTTCCGACTCATCTAAGAAAGATATTAAGGGATATTCTTCGATAAATAGAAAATATATGGAAAGCATTAAATAGGGTCTACCTTGAAATAAATGGCCATATCTTCGTCAAAAATTGCCCCATTTCAATTATAAAGGTGTTTTTAGAATTCACTCGATCTTTGGAACAAAACTGCATTAAAATAATTTGACTTCCGACTCATCTAAAAAAGATATTAAGGGATATTCTTCGATAAATAGAAAATATATGGAAAGCATTAAATAGGGTCTACCTTGAAATAAATGGCCATATCTTCGTCAAAAATTGCCCCATTTCAATTATAAAGGTGTTTTTACAATTCTTTGGAACAAAACTGCATTAAAATAATTTGACTTCCGACTCATCTAAGAAAGATATTAAGGGATATTCTTCGATAAATAGAAAATATATGGAAAGCATTAAATAGTGTCTACCTTGAAATAAATGGCCATATCTTCGTCAAAAATTGCCCCATTTCAATTATAAAGGTGTTTTAGAATTCACTTGATCTTTGGAACAAAACTGCATTAAAATAATTTGACTTCCGACTCATCTAAGAAAGATATTAAGGGATATTCTTCGATAAATAGAAAATATATGGAAAGCATTAAATAGGGTCTACCTTGAAATAAATGGCCATATCTTCGTCAAAAATTGCCCCATTTCAATTATAAAGGAGTTTTTAGAATTCACTTGATCTTTGGAACAAAACTGCATTAAAATAATTTGACTTCCGACTCATCTAAGCAAGATATTAAGGGATATTCTTTGATAAATAGAAAATATATGGAAAGCATTAAATAGGGTCTACCTTGAAATAAATGGACATATCTTCGTCAAAAATTGCCCCACTTCAATTATAAAGGTGTTTTTAGAATTCACTTGATCTTTGAAACAAAACTGCATTAAAATAATTTGACTTCCGACTCATCTAAGAAAGATATTAAGGTATATTCTTCGATAAATAGAAAATATATGGAAAGCATTAAATAGGGTCTACCTTGAAATAAATGGCCATATCTTCATCTAAAATTGCCCAATTTCAATTATAAAGGTGTTTTTAGAATTCGCTTGATCTTTGGAACAAAACTGCATTAAAATAATTTGACTTCCGACTCATCTAAGAAAGATATTAAGGGATATTCGATAAATAGAAAATATATGGAAAGCATTAAATAGGGTCTACCTTGAAATAAATGGCCATATCTTCGTCAAAAATTGCCCCACTTCAATTATAAAGGTGTTTTTAGAATTCGCTTAATCTTTGAAACAAAACTGCATTAAAATAATTTGACTTCCGACTCATCTAAGAAAGATATTAAGGGATATTCTTCGATAAATAGAAAATATATGGAAAGCATTAAATAGTGTCTACCTTGAAATAAATGGCCATATCTTCGTCAAAAATTGCCCCATTTCAATTATAAAGGTGTTTTTAGAATTCACTCGATCTTTGGAACAAAACTGCATTAAAATAATTTGACTTCCGACTCATCTAAAAAAGATATTAAGGGATATTCTTCGATAAATAGAAAATATATGGAAAGCATTAAATAGGGTCTACCTTGAAATAAATGGCCATATCTTCGTCAAAAATTGCCCCATTTCAATTATAAAGGTGTTTTTAGAATTCGCTTGATCTTTGGAACAAAACTGCATTAAAATAATTTGACTTCCGACTCATCTAAGAAAGGTATTAAGGGATATTCTTCGATAAATAGAAAATATATGGAAAGCATTAAATAGGGTCTACCTTGAAATAAATGGCCATATCTTCGTCAAAACTTGCCCCATTTCAATTATAAAGGTGTTTTTAGAATTCGCTCGATTTTTGGACAAAACTGCATTAAAATAATTTGACTTCCGACTCATCTAAGAAAGATATTAAGGGATATTCTTCGATAAATAGAAAATATATGGAAAGCATTAAATAGGGTCTACCTTGAAATAAATGGCCATATCTTCGTCAAAAATTGCCCCATTTCAATTATAAAGGTGTTTTTAGAATTCACTTGATCTTTGGAACAAAACTGCATTAAAATAATTTGACTTCCGACTCATCTAAGAAAGGTATTAAGGGATATTCTTCGATAAATAGAAAATATATGGAAAGCATTAAATAGGGTCTACCTTGAAATAAATGGCCATATCTTCGTCAAACATTGCCCCATTTCAATTATAAAAGTGTTTTTAGAATTCACTTGATCTTTAGAACAGAACTGCATTAAAATAATTTGACTTTCGACTTATCTAAGAAAGATATTAAGGGATATTCTTCGATAAATAGAAAATATATGGAAAGCATTAAATAGGGTCTACCTTGAAATAAATGGCCATATCTTCGTCAAAAATTGCCCCATTTCAATTATAAAGGTGTTTTTAGAATTCACTTGATCTTTGGAACAAAACTGCATTAAAATAATTTGACTTCCGACTCATCTAAGAAAGATATTAAGGGATATTCTTCGATAAATAGAAAATATATGGAAAGCATTAAATAGTGTCTACCTTGAAATAAATGGCCATATCTTCGTCAAAAATTGCCCCATTTCAATTATAAAGGTGTTTTTTAGAATTCACTTGATCTTTGAAACAAAACTGCATTAAAATAATTTGACTTTCGACTCATCTAAGAAAGATATTAAGGGATATTCTTCGATAAATAGAAAATATATGGAAAGCATTAAATAGGGTCTACCTTGAAATAAATGGCCATATCTTCATCTAAAATTGCCCCATTTCAATTATAAAGGTGTTTTTAGAATTCGCTCGATCTTTGGAACAAAACTGCATTAAAATAATTTGACTTTCGACTCATCTAAGAAAGATATTAAGGGATATTCTTCGATAAATAGAAAATATATGGAAAGCATTAAATAGGGTCTACCTTGAAATAAATGGCCATATCTTCGTCAAAAATTGCCCCATTTCAATTATAAAGGTGTTTTTAGAATTCACTTGATCTTTGGAACAAAACTGCATTAAAATAATTTGACTTCCGACTCATCTAAGAAAGGTATTAAGGGATATTCTTCGATAAATAGAAAATATATGGAAAGCATTAAATAGGGTCTACCTTGAAATAAATGGCCATATCTTCGTCAAACATTGCCCCATTTCAATTATAAAGGTGTTTTTAGAATTCACTTGATCTTTGGAACAGAACTGCATTAAAATAATTTGACTTTCGACTTATCTAAGAAAGATATTAAGGGATATCTTCGATAAATAGAAAATATATGGAAAGCATTAAATAGGGTCTACCTTGAAATAAATGGCCATATCTTCGTCAAAAATTGCCCCATTTCAATTATAAAGGAGTTTTTAGAATTCGCTTGATCTTTGAAACAAAACTGCATTAAAATAATTTGACTTCCGACTCGTCTAAGAAAGATATTAAGGGATATTCTTCGATAAATAGAAAATATATGGAAAGCATTAAATAGTGTCTACCTTGAAATAAATGGCCATATCTTCGTCAAAAATTGCCCCATTTCAATTATAAAGGTGTTTTTAGAATTCACTTGATCTTTGAAACAAAACTGCATTAAAATAATTTGACTTTCGACTCATCTAAGAAAGATATTAAGGGATATTCTTCGATAAATAGAAAATATATGGAAAGCATTAAATAGGGTCTACCTTGAAATAAATGGCCATATCTTCATCTAAAATTGCCCAATTTCAATTATAAAGGTGTTTTTAGAATTCACTTGATCTTTGGAACAAAACTGCATTAAAATAATTTGACTTCCGACTCATCTAAGAAAGATATTAAGGGATATTCTTCGATAAATAGAAAATATATGGAAAGCATTAAATAGGGTCTACCTTGAAATAAATGGCCATATCTTCGTCAAAAATTGCCCCATTTCATATACAAAGGTGTTGTTAGAATTCACTTGATCTTTGGAACAAAACTGCATGACAATAATTTGACTTCCGACTCATCTAAGAAGGATATTAAGGGATATTCTTCGATAAATAGAAAATATATGGAAAGCATTAAATAGGGTCTACCTTGAGATAAATGGCCATATCCTTCGTCTAAAATTGCCCCATTTCAATTATAAAGGTGTTTTTAGAATTCACTTGATCTTTGAAACAAAACTGCATTAAAATAATTTGACTTCCGACTCATCTAAAAAAGATATTAAGGGATATTCTTCGATAAATAGAAAATATATGGAAAGCATTAAATAGGGTCTACCTTGAAATAAATGGCCATATCTTCGTCAAAAATTGCCCCACTTCAATTATAAAGGTGTTTTTAGAATCCACTCGATCTTTGGAACAAAACTGCATTAAAATAATTTGACTTCCGACTCATCTAAGAAAGATATTAAGGGATATTCTTCGATAAATAGAAAATATATGGAAAGCATTAAATAGGGTCTACCTTGAAATAAATGGCCATATCTTCGTCAAAAATTGCCCCATTTCATATTACAAAGGTGTTTTTAGAATTCACTTGATCTTTGGAACAAAACTGCATTAAAATAATTTGACTTCCGACTCATCTAAGAAAGATATTAAGGGATATTCTTCGATAAATAGAAAATATATGGAAAGCATTAAATAGGGTCTACCTTGAATTAAATGGCCATATCTTCGTCAAAAATTGCCCCACTTCAATTATAAAGGTGTTTTTAGAATTCACTTGATCTTTGGAACAAAACTGCATTAAAATAATTTGACTTCCGACTCATCTAAAAAAGATATTAAGGGATATTCTTCGATAAATAGAGAAAATATATGGAAAGCATTAAATAGGGTCTACCTTGAAATAAATAGCCATATCTTCGTCAAAAATTGCCCCATTTCAATTATAAAGGTGTTTTTAGAATTCACTCGATCTTTGGAACAAAACTGCATTAAAATAATTTGACTTCCGACTCATCTAAGAAAGATATTAAGGGATATTCTTCGATAAATAGAAAATATATGGAAAGCATTAAATAGGGTCTACCTTGAAATAAATGGCCATATCTTCGTCAAAAATTGCCCCATTTCAATTATAAAGGTGTTTTTACAATTTCTTTGGAACAAAACTGCATTAAAATAATTTGACTTCCGACTCATCTAAGAAAGATATTAAGGGATATTCTTCGATAAATAGAAAATATATGGAAAGCATTAAATAGGGTCTACCTTGAAATAAATGGCCATATCTTCGTCAAAAATTGCCCCACTTCAATTATAAAGGTGTTTTTAGAATTCGCTTGATCTTTGGAACAAAACTGCATTAAAATAATTTCGACTCATCTAAGAAAGATATTAAGGGATATTCTTCGATAAATAGAAAATATATGGAAAGCATTAAATAGGGTCTACCTTGAAATAAATGGCCATATCTTCGTCAAAAATTGCCCCATTTCAATTATAAAGGTGTTTTTAGAATTCACTTGATCTTTGGAACAAAACTGCATTAAAATAATTTGACTTCCGACTCATCTAAGAAAGATATTAAGGGATATTCTTTGATAAATAGAAAATATATGGAAAGCATTAAATAGGGTCTACCTTGAAATAAATGGCCATATCTTCGTCAAAAATTGCCCCATTTCAATTATAAAGGTGTTTTTAGAATTCGCTTGATCTTTGGAACAAAACTGCATTAAAATAATTTGACTTCCGACTCATCTAAGAAAGATATTAAGGGATATTCTTCGATAAATAGAAAATATATGGAAAGCATTAAATAGGGTCTACCTTGAAATAAATGGCCATATCTTCGTCTAAAATTGCCCCATTTCAATTATAAAGGTGTTTTTAGAATTCACTTGATCTTTGGAACAAAACTGCATTAAAATAATTTGACTTCCGACTCATCTAAGAAAGATATTAAGGGATACTTCGATAAATAGAAAATATATGGAAAGCATTAAATAGGGTCTACCTTGAAATAAATGGCCATATCTTCGTCAAAAATTGCCCCACTTCAATTATAAAGGTGTTTTTAGAATTCACTTGATCTTTGGAACAAAACTGCATTAAAATAATTTGACTTCCGACTCATCTAAGAAAGATATTAAGGGATATTCTTCGATAAATAGAAAATATATGGAAAGCATTAAATAGTGTCTACCTTGAAATAAATGGCCATATCTTCGTCAAAAATTGCCCCATTTCAATTATAAAGGTGTTTTTAGAATTCACTCGATCTTTGGAACAAAACTGCATTAAAATAATTTGACTTCCGACTCATCTAAGAAAGATATTAAGGGATATTCTTCGATAAATAGAAAATATATGGAAAGCATTAAATAGGGTCTACCTTGAAATAAATGGCCATATCTTCATCAAAAATTGCCCATTTCAATTATAAAGGTGTTTTTAGAATTCGCTCGATCTTTGGAACAAAACTGCATTAAAATAATTTGACTTTCGACTCATCTAAGAAAGGTATTAAGGGATATTCTTCGATAAATAGAAAATATATGGAAAGCATTAAATAGGGTCTACCTTGAAATAAATGGCCATATCTTCGTCAAAAATTGCCCCATTTCAATTATAAAGGTGTTTTTAGAATTCACTCGATCTTTGGAACAAAACTGCATTAAAATAATTTGACTTCCGACTCATCTAAAAAAGATATTAAGGGATATTCTTCGATAAATAGAAAATATATGGAAAGCATTAAATAGGGTCTACCTTGAAATAAATGGCCATATCTTCGTCAAAAAATTGCCCCATTTCAATTATAAAGGTGTTTTTAGAATTCGCTCGATCTTTAGAACAAAACTGCATTAAAATAATTTGACTTCCGACTCATCTAAGAAAGGTATTAAGGGATATTCTTCGATAAATAGAAAATATATGGAAAGCATTAAATAGGGTCTACCTTGAAATAAATGGCCATATCTTCGTCAAAAATTGACCCATTTCAATTATAAAGGTGTTTTTAGAATTCGCTCGATCTTTGAAACAAAACCGCATTAAAATAATTTGACTTCCGACTCATCTAAGAAAGATATTAAGGGATATTCTTCGATAAATAGAAAATATATGGAAAGCATTAAATAGGGTCTACCTTGAAATAAATGGCCATATCTTCGTCAAAAATTGCCCCATTTCAATTATAAAGGTGTTTTTAGAATTCACTTGATCTTTGGAACAAAACTGCATTAAAATAATTTGACTTCCGACTCATCTAAGAAAGATATTGAGGGATATTCGATAGATAGAAAATATATTGAAAGCATTAAATAGGGTCTACCTTGAAATAAATGGCCATATCTTCGCCAAAAATTGCCCCACTTCAATTATAAAGGTGTTTTTAGAATTCGCTTAATCTTTGTAACAAAACTGCATTAAAATAATTTGACTTCCGACTCATCTAAAAAGATATTAAGGGATATTCTTCGATAAATAGAAAATATATGGAAAGCATTAAATAGGGTCTACCTTGAAATAAATGGCCATATCTTCATCTAAAATTGCCCCATTTCAATTATAAAGGTGTTTTTAGAATTCGCTTGATCTTTGGAACAAAACTGCATTAAAATAATTTGACTTCCGACTCATCTAAGAAAGATATTAAGGGATATTCTTCGATAAATAGAAAATATATGGAAAGCATTAAATAGGGTCTACCTTGAAATAAATGGCCATATCTTCGTCAAAAATTGCCCCATTTCAATTATAAAGGTGTTTTTAGAATTCACTTGATCTTTGGAACAAAACTGCATTAAAATAATTTGACTTCCGACTCATCTAAAAAGATATTAAGGGATATTCTTCGATAAATAGAAAATATATGGAAAGCATTAAATAGGGTCTACCTTGAAATAAATGGCCATATCTTCGTCAAAAATTGCCCCACTTCAATTATAAAGGTGTTTTTAGAATTCGCTCGATCTTTAGAACAAAACTGCATTAAAATAATTTGACTTCCGACTCATCTAAGAAAGGTATTAAGGGATATTCTTCGATAAATAGAAAATATATGGAAAGCATTAAATAGGGTCTACCTTGAAATAAATGGCCATATCTTCGTCAAAAATTGCCCCATTTCAATTATAAAGGTGTTTTTAGAATTCGCTTGATCTTTGGAACAAAACTGCATTAAAATAATTTGACTTTCGACTCATCTAAGAAAGATATTAAGGGATATTCTTCGATAAATAGAAAATATATGGAAAGCATTAAATAGGGTCTACCTTGAAATAAATGGCCATATCTTCGTCAAAAATTGCCCCATTTCAATTATAAAGGTGTTTTTAGAATTCACTTGATCTTTGGAACAAAACTGCATTAAAATAATTTGACTTCCGACTCATCTAAGAAAGATATTAAGGGATATTCTTCGATAGATAGAAAATATATGGAAAGCATTAAATAGGGTCTACCTTGAAATAAATGGCCATATCTTCGTCAAAAATTGCCCCATTTCAATTATAAAGGTGTTTTTAGAATTCGCTTAATCTTTGAAACAAAACCGCATTAAAATAATTTGACTTCCGACTCATCTAAAAAAGATATTAAGGGATATTCTTCGATAAATAGAAAATATATAGAAAGCATTAAATAGGGTCTACCTTGAAATAAATGGCCATATCTTCGTCAAAAATTGCCCCATTTCAATTATAAAGGTGTTTTAGAATTTACTTGATCTTTGGAACAAAACTGCATTAAAATAATTTGACTTCCGACTCATCTAAGAAAGATATTAGGGGATATTCGATAAATAGAAAATATATTGAAAGCATTAAATAGGGTCTACCTTGAAATAAATGGCCATATCTTCGTCAAAAATTGACCCACTTCAATTATAAAGGTGTTTTTAGAATTCGCTTAATCTTTGTAACAAAACTGCATTAAAATAATTTGACATCCGACTCATCTACAGAAAGATATTAAGGGATATTCTTCGATAAATAGAAAATATATGGAAAGCATTAAATAGGGTCTACCTTGAAATAAATGGCCATATCTTCGTCTAAAATTGCCCCATTTCAATTATAAAGGTGTTTTTAGAATTCACTTGATCTTTCAAGCAAAACTGCATTAAAATAATTTGACTTCCGACTCATCTAAGAAAGATATTAAGGGATATTCTTCGATAAATAGAAAATATATGGAAAGCATTAAATAGGGTCTACCTTGAAATAAATGGCCATATCTTCATCTAAAATTGCCCCATTTCAATTATAAAGGTGTTTTTAGAATTCGCTTGATCTTTGAAACAAAACTGCATTAAAATAATTTGACTTCCGACTCATCTAAGAAAGATATTAAGGGATATTCTTCGATAAATAGTAAACATATGGAAAACATTAAATATGGTCTTCCTTGAAATAAACGCCCATATTATCATCAAGAATTGCGCCATCTCAATTATATAGGTGTATTTAGACTTCGCTTGATTTTTGAAACAAAATTGCATTAAAATAATTTGACTTCCGACTCTTCTAAGAAAGATATTAAGGGATATTCTTCGATAAATAGAAAATATATGGAAAGCATTAAATAGGGTCTACCTTGAAATAAATGGCCATATCTTCATCTAAAATTGCCCAATTTCAATTATAAAGGTGTTTTTAGAATTCGCTCGATCTTTGGAACAAATCAGCATTAAAATAATTTGACTTCCGACTCATCTAAGAAAGATATTAAGGGATATTCTTTGATAAATAGAAAATATATGGAAAGCATTAAATAGGGTCTACCTTGAAATAAATGGCCATATCTTCGTCAAAAATTGCCCAATTTCAATTATAAAGGTGTTTTTAGAATTCACTCGATCTTTGGAACAAAACTGCATTAAAATAATTTGACTTCCGACTCATCTAAAAAAGATATTAAGGGATATTCTTCGATAAATAGAAAATATATGGAAAGCATTAAATAGGGTCTACCTTGAAATAAATGGCCATATCTTCGTCAAAAATTGACCCATTTCAATTATAAAGGTGTTTTTAGAATTCGCTCGATCTTTAGAACAAAACTGCATTAAAATAATTTGACTTCCGACTCATCTAAGAAAGGTATTAAGGGATATTCTTCGATAAATAGAAAATATATGGAAAGCATTAAATAGGGTCTACCTTGAAATAAATGGCCATATCTTCGTCAAAAATTGACCCATTTCAATTATAAAGGTGTTTTAAGAATTCGCTCGATCTTTGGAACAAAACTGCATTAAAATAATTTGACTTCCGACTCATCTAAGAAAGATATTAAGGGATATTCTTCGATAAATAGAAAATATATGGAAAGCATTAAATAGGGTCTACCTTGAAATAAATGGCCATATCTTCGTCAAAAATTGCCCCATTTCAATTATAAAGGTGTTTTTAGAATTCACTTGATCTTTGAAACAAAACTGCATTAAAATAATTTGACTTCCGACTCATCTAAGAAAGATATTGAGGGATATTCGATAGATAGAAAATATATTGAAAGCATTAAATAGGGTCTACCTTGAAATAAATGGCCATATCTTCGTCAAAAATTGCCCCACTTCAATTATAAAGGTGTTTTTAGAATTCGCTTAATCTTTGAAACAAAACCGCATTAAAATAATTTGACTTCCGACTCATCTAAGAAAGATATTAAGGGATATTCTTCGATAAATAGAAAATATATGGAAAGCATTAAATAGGGTCTACCTTGAAATAAATGGCCATATCTTCGTCAAAAATTGCCCCATTTCAATTATAAAGGTGTTTTTAGAATTCACTCGATCTTTGGAACAAAACTGCATTAAAATAATTTGACTTCCGACTCATCTAAAAAAGATATTAAGGGATATTCTTCGATAAATAGAAAATATATGGAAAGCATTAAATAGGGTCTACCTTGAAATAAATGGCCATATCTTCGTCAAAAATTGACCCATTTCAATTATAAAGGTGTTTTTAGAATTCGCTCGATCTTTAGAACAAAACTGCATTAAAATAATTTGACTTCCGACTCATCTAAGAAAGGTATTAAGGGATATTCTTCGATAAATAGAAAATATATGGAAAGCATTAAATAGGGTCTACCTTGAAATAAATGGCCATATCTTCGTCAAAAATTGACCCATTTCAATTATAAAGGTGTTTTTAGAATTCGCTCGATCTTTGGAACAAAACTGCATTAAAATAATTTGACTTTCGACTCATCTAAGAAAGATATTAAGGGATATTCTTCGATAAATAGAAAATATATGGAAAGCATTAAATAGGGTCTACCTTGAAATAAATGTACATATCTTCGTCAAAAATTGCCCCATTTCAATTATAAAGGTGTTTTTAGAATTCACTTGATCTTTGGAACAAAACTGCATTAAAATAATTTGACTTTCGACTCATCTAAGAAAGATATTGAGGGATATTCGATAGATAGAAAATATATTGAAAGCATTAAATAGGGTCTACCTTGAAATAAATGGCCATATCTTCGTCAAAAATTGCCCCACTTCAATTATAAAGGTGTTTTTAGAATTCGCTTAATCTTTGAAACAAAACCGCATTAAAATAATTTGACTTCCGACTCATCTAAAAAAGATATTAAGGGATATTCTTCGATAAATAGAAAATATATAGAAAGCATTAAATAGGGTCTACCTTGAAATAAATAGCCATATCTTCGTCAAAAATTGCCCCATTTCAATTATAAAGGTGTTTTAGAATTTACTTGATCTTTGGAACAAAACTGCATTAAAATAATTTGACTTCCGACTCATCTAAGAAAGATATTAGGGGATATTCGATAAATAGAAAATATATTGAAAGCATTAAATAGGGTCTACCTTGAAATAAATGGCCATATCTTCGTCAAAAATTGACCCACTTCAATTATAAAGGTGTTTTTAGAATTCGCTTAATCTTTGTAACAAAACTGCATTAAAATAATTTGACATCCTACTCATCTACAAAAGATATTAAGGGATATTCTTCGATAAATAGAAAATATATGGAAAGCATTAAATAGGGTCTACCTTGAAATAAATGGCCATATCTTCGTCTAAAATTGCCCCATTTCAATTATAAAGGTGTTTTTAGAATTCGCTTGATCTTTGGAACAAAACTGCATTAAAATAATTTGACTTCCGACTCATCTAAGAAAGATATTAAGGGATATTCTCCGATAAAGAGAAAATATATGGAAAGCATTAAATAGGGTCTACCTTGAAATAAATAGCCATATCTTCGTCGAAAATTGCCCCATTTCAATTATAAAGGTGTTTTTAGAATTCGCTTGATCTTTGAAACAAAACTGCATTAAAATAATTTGACTTCCGACTCATCTAAGAAAGATATTAAGGGATATTCTTCGATAAATAGAAAATATATGGAAAGCATTAAATAGGGTCTACCTTGAAATAAATGGCCATATCTTCGTCTAAAATTGCCCCATTTCAATTATAAAGGTATTTTTAGAATTCACTTGATCTTTGAAACAAAACTGCATTAAAATAATTTGACTTCCGACTCATCTAAGAAAGATATTAAGGGATATTCTTCGATAAATTGAAAATATATGGAAAGCATTAAATAGGGTCTACCTTGAAATAAATGGCCATATCTTCGTCAAAAATTGCCCCATTTCAATTATAAAGGTGTTTTTAGAATTCACTTGATCTTTGGAACAAAACTGCATTAAAATAATTTGACTTCCGACTCATCTAAGAAAGATATTAAGGGATATTCGATAAATAAAAAATATATTGAAAGCATTAAATAGGGTCTACCTTGAAATAAATGGCCATATCTTCGTCAAAAATTGCCCCACTTCAATTATAAATGAGTTTTTAGAATTCACTTGATCTTTGGAACAAAACTGCATTAAAATAATTTGACTTCCGACTCATCTAAGCAAGATATTAAGGGATATTCTTTGATAAATAGAAAATATATGGAAAGCATTAAATAGTGTCTACCTTGAAATAAATGGACATATCTTCATCTAAAATTGCCCCATTTCAATTATAAAGGTGTTTTTAGAATTCACTTGATCTTTGAAACAAAACTGCATTAAAATAATTTGACTTCCGACTCATCTAAGAAAGATATTAAGGGATATTCTTCGATAAATAGAAAATATATGGAAAGCATTAAATAGTGTCTACCTTGAAATAAATGGCCATATCTTCGTCAAAAATTGCCCCATTTCAATTATAAAGGTGTTTTTAGAATTCACTCGATCTTTGGAACAAAACTGCATTAAAATAATTTGACTTCCGACTCATCTAAGAAAGATATTAAGGGATATTCGATAAATAGAAAATATATTGAAAGCATTAAATAGGGTCTACCTTGAAATAAATGGCCATATCTTCGTCAAAAATTGCCCCATTTCAATTATAAAGGTGTTTTTAGAATTCGCTTAATCTTTGAAACAAAACTGCATTAAAATAATTTGACATCCGACTCATCTAAAAAAGATATTAAGGGATATTCTTCGATAAATAGAAAATATATGGAAAGCATTAAATAGGGTCTACCTTGAAATAAATAGCCATATCTTCGTCTAAAATTGCCCCATTTCAATTATAAAGGTGTTTTTAGAATTCACTTGATCTTTGAAACAAAACTGCATTAAAATAATTTGACTTCCGACTCATCTAAGAAAGATATTAAGGGATATTCTTCGATAAATAGAAAATATATGGAAAGCATTAAATAGGGTCTACCTTGAAATAAATGGCCATATCTTCGTCTAAAATTGCCCCATTTCAATTATAAAGGTGTTTTTAGAATTCACTTGATCTTTGAAGCAAAACTGCATTAAAATAATTTGACTTCCGACTCATCTAAGAAAGATATTAAGGGATATTCTTCGATAAATAGAAAATATATGGAAAGCATTAAATAGGGTCTACCTTGAAATAAATGGCCATATCTTCGTCAAAAATTGCCCCATTTCAATTATAAAGGTGTTTTTAGAATTCGCTTGATCTTTGAAACAAAACTGCATTAAAATAATTTGACTTCCGACTCATCTAAGAAAGATATTAAGGGATATTCTTCGATAAATAGAAAATATATGGAAAGCATTAAATAGGGTCTACCTTGAAATAAATGGCCATATCTTCGTCAAAAATTGCCCCATTTCAATTATAAAGGTGTTTTTAGAATTCGCTCGATCTTTGGAACAAAACTGCATTAAAATAATTTGACTTCCGACTCATCTAAGAAAGATATTAAGGGATATTCTTCGATAAATAGAAAATATATGGAAAGCATTAAATAGGGTCTACCTTGAAATAAATGGCCATATCTTCGTCAAAAATTGCCCCATTTCAATTATAAAGGTGTTTTTAGAATCCACTCGATCTTTGGAACAAAACTGCATTAAAATAATTTGACTTCCGACTCATCTAGGAAAGATATTAAGGGATATTCGATAAATAGAAAATATATTGAAAGCATTAAATAGGGTCTACCTTGAAATAAATGGCCATATCTTCGTCAAAAATTGCCCCACTTCAATTATAAAGGTGTTTTTAGAATTCGCTTAATCTTTGAAACAAAACTGCATTAAAATAATTTGACTTCCGACTCATCTAAGAAAGATATTAAGGGATATTCTTCGACAAATAGAAAATATATGGAAAGCATTAAATAGGGTCAACCTTGAAATAAATGGCCATATCTTCGTCAAAAATTGCCCCATTTCAATTATAAAAGTGTTTTTAGAATTCACTTGATCTTTGGAACAAAACTGCATTAAAATAATTTGACTTCCGACTCATCTAAGAAAGATATTAAGGGATATTCTTCGATAAATAGAAAATATATGGAAAGCATTTAAATAGGGTCTACCTGAAATAAATGGCCATATCTTCGTCAAAAATTGCCCCACTTCAATTATAAAGGTGTTTTTTAGAATTCGCTTGATCTTTGGAACAAAACTGCATTAAAATAATTTGACTTCCGACTCATCTAAGAAAGATATTAAGGGATATTCGATAAATAGAAAATATATGGAAAGCATTAAATAGGGTCTACCTTGAAATAAATGGCCATATCTTCGTCAAAAATTGCCCCATTTCAATTATAAAGGTGTTTTTAGAATTCACTTGATCTTTGGAACAAAACTGCATTCAAATAATTTGACTTCCGACTCATCTAAGAAAGATATTAAGGGATATTCTTCGATAAATAGAAAATATATGGAAAGCATTAAATAGTGTCTACCTTGAAATAAATAGCCATATCTTCGTCAAAAATTGCCCCACTTCAATTATAAAGGTGTTTTTAGAATCCACTCGATCTTTGGAACAAAACTGCATTAAAATAATTTGACTTCCGACTCATCTAAGAAAGATATTAAGGGATATTCTTCGATTAATAGAAAATATATGGAAAGCATTAAATAGGGTCAACCTTGAAATAAATAGCCATATCTTCGTCAAAAATTGCCCCATTTCAATTATAAAGGTGTTTTTAGAATTCACTTGATCTTTGGAACAAAACTGCATTAAAATAATTTGACTTCCGACTCATCTAAGAAAGATATTAAGGATATTCTTCGATTAATAGAAAATATATGGAAAGCATTAAATAGGGTCAACCTTGAAATAAATAGCCATATCTTCGTCAAAAATTGCCCCATTTCAATTATAAAGGTGTTTTTAGAATTCACTTGATCTTTGAAGCAAAACTGCATTAAAATAATTTGACTTCCGACTCATCTAAGAAAGATATTAAGGGATATTCTCCGATAAATAGAAAATATATGGAAAGCATTAAATAGGGTCTACCTTGAAATAAATGGCCATATCTTCATCTAAAATTGCCCCATTTCAATTATAAAGGTGTTTTTAGAATTCGCTTGATCTTTGAAACAAAACTGCATTAAAATAATTTGACTTCCGACTCATCTAAGAAAGATATTAAGGGATATTCTTCGATAAATAGAAAATATATGGAAAGCATTAAATAGGGTCTACCTTGAAATAAATGGCCATATCTTCGTCAAAAATTGCCCCATTTCAATTATAAAGGTGTTTTTAGAATTCGGTCGATCTTTGGAACAAAACTGCATTAAAATAATTTGACTTCCGACTCATCTAAGAAAGATATTAAGGGATATTCTTCGATAAATAGAAAATATATGGAAAGCATTAAATAGGGTCTACCTTGAAATAAATGGCCATATCTTCGTCAAAAATTGCCCCATTTCAATTATAAAGGTGTTTTTAGAATCCACTCGATCTTTGGAACAAAACTGCATTAAAATAATTTGACTTCCGACTCATCTAGGAAAGATATTAAGGGATATTCGATAAATAGAAAATATATTGAAAGCATTAAATAGGGTCTACCTTGAAATAAATGGCCATATCTTCGTCAAAAATTGCCCCACTTCAATTATAAAGGTGTTTTTAGAATTTGCTTAATCTTTGAAAACAAAACTGCATTAAAATAATTTGACTTCCGACTCATCTAAGAAAGATATTAAGGGATATTCTTCGATAAATAGAAAATATATGGAAAGCATTAAATAGGGTCAACCTTGAAATAAATAGCCATATCTTCGTCAAAAATTGCCCCATTTCAATTATAAAGGTGTTTTTAGAATTCACTTGATCTTTGGAACAAAACTGCATTAAAATAATTTGACTTCCGACTCATCTAAGAAAGATATTAAGGGATATTCTTCGATAAATAGAAAATATATGGAAAGCATTAAATAGTGTCTACCTTGAAATAAATGGCCATATCTTCGTCAAAAATTGCCCCATTTCAATTATAAAGGTGTTTTTAGAATTCACTTGATCTTTGGAACAAAACTGCATTAAAATAATTTGACTTCCGACTCATCTAAGAAAGATATTAAGGGATATTCGATAAATAGAAAATATATGGAAAGCATTAAATAGGGTCTACCTTGAAATAAATGGCCATATCTTCGTCAAAAATTGCCCCATTTCAATTATAAAGGTGTTTTTAGAATTCACTTGATCTTTGGAACAAAACTGCATTAAAATAATTTGACTTCCGACTCATCTTAGAAAGATATTAAGGGATATTCTTCGATAAATAGAAAATATATGGAAAGCATTAAATAGGGTCAACCTTGAAATAAATGGCCATATCTTCGTCAAAAATTGCCCCATTTCAATTATAAAGGTGTTTTTAGAATTCACTCAATCTTTGGAACAAAACTGCATTAAAATAATTTGACTTCCGACTCATCTAAGAAAGATATTAAGGGATATTCTTCGATAAATAGAAAATATATGGAAAGCATTAAATAGGGTCAACCTTGAAATAAATAGCCATATCTTCGTCAAAAATTGCCCCATTTCAATTATAAAGGTGTTTTTAGAATTCACTTGATCTTTGGAACAAAACTGCATTAAAATAATTTGACTTCCGACTCATCTAAGAAAGATATTAAGGGATATTCTTCGATAAATAGAAAATATATGGAAAGCATTAAATAGTGTCTATCTTGAAATAAATGGCCATATCTTCGTCAAACATTGCCCCATTTCAATTATAAAGGTGTTTTTAGAATTCACTTGATCTTTGGAACAAAACTGCATTAAAATAATTTGACTTCCGACTCATCTAAGAAAGATATTAAGGGATATTCTTCGATAAATAGAAAATATATGGAAAGCATTAAATAGGGTCTACCTTGAAATAAATGGCCATATCTTCGTCTAAAATTGCCCCATTTCAATTATAAAGGAGTTTTTAGAATTCACTTGATCTTTGGAACAAAACTGCATTAAAATAATTTGACTTCCGACTCATCAAAGAAAGATATTAAGGGATATTCTTCGATAAATAGAAAATATATGGAAAGCATTAAATAGTGTCTACCTTGAAATAAATGGCCATATCTTCGTCAAACATTGCCCCATTTCAATTATAAAGGTGTTTTTAGAATTCACTTGATCTTTGGAACAAAACTGCATTAAAATAATTTGACTTCCGACTCATCTAAGAAAGATATTAAGGGATATTCTTCGATAAATAGAAAATATATGGAAAGCATTAAATAGGGTCTACCTTGAAATAAATGGCCATATCTTCATCTAAAATTGCCCAATTTCAATTATAAAGGTGTTTTTAAAATTCACTTGATCTTTGGAACAAAACTGCATTAAAATAATTTGACTTCCGACTCATCTAAGAAAGATATTAAGGGATATTCTTCGATAAATAGAAAATATATGGAAAGCATTAAATAGGGTCTACCTTGAAATAAATGGCCATATCTTCGTTAATAATTGCCCCATTTCAATTATAAAGGTGTTTTTAGAATTCACTTGATCTTTGGAACAAAACTGCATTAAAATAATTTGACTTCCGACTCATCTAAAAAAGATATTAAGGGATATTCTTCGATAAATAGAAAATATATGGAAAGCATTAAATAGGGTCTACCTTGAAATAAATAGCCATATCTTCGTCAAAAATTGCCCCATTTCAATTATAAAGGTGTTTTTAGAATTCACTTGATCTTTGGAACAAAACTGCATTAAAATAATTTGACTTCCGACTCATCTAAGAAAGATATTAAGGGATATTCTTCGATAAATAGAAAATATATGGAAAGCATTAAATAGGGTCTACCTTGAAATAAATGGCCATATCTTCGTCAAAAATTGCCCCATTTCAATTATAAAGGTGTTTTTAGAGTCCACTAGATCTTTGAAAGAAAACTGCATTAAAATAATTTGACTTCCGACTCATCTAAGAAAGATATTAAGGGATATTCGATAAATAGAAAATATATGGAAAGCATTAAATAGGGTCTACCTTGAAATAAATGGCCATATCTTCGTCAAAAATTGCCCCACTTCAATTATAAAGGTGTTTTTAGAATTCGCTTAATCTTTGAAACAAAACTGCATTAAAATAATTTGACTTCCGACTCATCTAAGAAAGATATTAAGGGATATTCTTCGATAAATAGAAAATATATGGAAAGCATTAAATAGGGTCTACCTTGAAATAAATGGCCATATCTTCGTCAAAAATTGCCCCATTTCAATTATAAAGGAGTTTTTAGAACTCACTTGATCTTTGGAACAAAACTGCATTAAAATAATTTGACTTCCGATTCATCTAAGAAAGATATTAAGGGATATTCTTCGATAAATAGAAAATATATGGAAAGCATTAAATAGGGTCAACCTTGAAATAAATAGCCATATCTTCGTCAAAAATTGCCCCATTTCAATTATAAAGGTGTTTTTAGAATTCAATTGATCTTTGGAACAAAACTGCATTAAAATAATTTGACTACCGACTCATCTAGGAAAGATATTAAGGGATATTCTTCGATAAATAGAAAATATATGGAAAGCATTAAATAGTGTCTACCTTGAAATAAATGGCCATATCTTCGTCAAACATTGCCCCATTTCAATTATAAAGGTGTTTTTAGAATTCACTTGATCTTTGGAACAAAACTGCATTAAAATAATTTGACTTCCGACTCATCTAAGAAAGATATTAAGGGATATTCTTCGATAAATAGAAAATATATGGAAAGCATTAAATAGGGTCTACCTTGAAATAAATGGCCATATCTTCGTCAAAAATTGCCCCATTTCAATTATAAAGGAGTTTTTAGAATTCACTTGATCTTTGGAACAAAACTGCATTAAAATAATTTGACTTCCGACTCATCTAAGAAAGATATTAAGGGATATTCTTCGATAAATAGAAAATATATGGAAAGCATTAAATAGTGTCTACCTTGAAATAAATGGCCATATCTTCGTCAAAAATTGCCCCATTTCAATTATAAAGGTGTTTTTAGAATTCACTTGATCTTTGGAACAAAACTGCATTAACATAATTTGACTTCCGACTCATCTAAGAAAGATATTAAGGGATATTCTTCGATAAATAGAAAATATATGGAAAGCATTAAATAGGGTCTACCTTGAAATAAATGGCCATATCTTCATCTAAAATTGCCCAATTTCAATTATAAAGGTGTTTTTAGAATTCGCTTGATCTTTGGAACAAAACTGCATTAAAATAATTTGACTTCCGACTCATCTAAGAAAGATATTAAGGGATATTCTTCGATAAATAGAAAATATATGGAAAGCATTAAATAGGGTCTACCTTGAAATAAATGGCCATATCTTCGTTAATAATTGCCCCATTTCAATTATAAAGGTGTTTTTAGAATTCACTTGATCTTTGGAACAAAACTGCATTAAAATAATTTGACTTCCGACTCATCTAAAAAAGATATTAAGGGATATTCTTCGATAAATAGAAAATATATGGAAAGCATTAAATAGGGTCTACCTTGAAATAAATAGCCATATCTTCGTCAAAAATTGCCCCATTTCAATTATAAAGGTGTTTTTAGAATTCACTTGATCTTTGGAACAAAACTGCATTAAAATAATTTGACTTCCGACTCATCTAAGAAAGATATTAAGGGATATTCTTCGATAAATAGAAAATATATGGAAAGCATTAAATAGGGTCTACCTTGAAATAAATGGCCATATCTTCGTCAAAAATTGCCCCATTTCAATTATAAAGGTGTTTTTAGAATCCACTAGATCTTTGAAAGAAAACTGCATTAAAATAATTTGACTTCCGACTCATCTAAGAAAGATATTAAGGGATATTCGATAAATAGAAAATATATGGAAAGCATTAAATAGGGTCTACCTTGAAATAAATGGCCATATCTTCGTCAAAAATTGCCCCACTTCAATTATAAAGGTGTTTTTAGAATTCGCTTAATCTTTGAAACAAAACTGCATTAAAATAATTTGACTTCCGACTCATCTAAGAAAGATATTAAGGGATATTCTTCGATAAATAGAAAATATATGGAAAGCATTAAATAGGGTCTACCTTGAAATAAATGGCCATATCTTCGTCAAAAATTGCCCCATTTCAATTATAAAGGTGTTTTTAGAATTCACTCGATCTTTGGAACAAAACTGCATTAAAATAATTTGACTTCCGACTCATCTAAGAAAGATATTAAGGGATATTCGATAAATAGAATATATATGGAAAGCACTCAATAGGCTCTACCTTGAGATAAATGGCCATATCTTAGTCAAAAATTGCCCCATCTCAATTATAAAGGTGTTTTTAGAATTCGCTCGATCTTTAGAACAAAATTGCATTAAAATAATTTGACTTCGACTCATCTAAGAAAGGTATTAAGGGATATTCTTCGATAAATAGAAAATATATGGAAAGCATTAAATAGGGTCTACCTTGAAATAAATGGCCATATCTTCGTCAAAAATTGCCCCACTTCAATTATAAAGGTGTTTTTAGAATTCGCTCGATCTTTAAAACAAAACTGCATTAAAATAATTTGACTTTCGACTCATCTAAGAAAGATATTAAGGGATATTCTTCGATAAATAGAAAATATATGGAAAGCATTAAATAGGGTCTACCTTGAAATAAAAGGCCATATCTTCGTCAAAAATTGCCCCATTTCAATTATAAAGGTGTTTTTAGAATTCACTTGATCTTTGGAACAAAACTGCATTAAAATAATTTGACTTCCGACTCATCTAAGAAAGATATTAAGGGATATTCTTCGATAAATAGAAAATATATTGAAAGCATTAAATAGGGTCTACCTTGAAATAAATGGCCATATCTTCGTCAAAAATTGCCCCACTTCAATTATAAAGGTGTTTTTGAAATTCGCTTAATCTTTTGAAACAAAACCGCATTAAAATAATTTGACTTCCGACTCATCTAAGAAAGATATTAAGGGATATTCTTCGATAAATAGAAAATATATAGAAAGCATTAAATAGGGTCTACCTTGAAATAAATAGCCATATCTTCGTCAAAAATTGCCCCATTTCAATTATAAAGGTGTTTTAGAATTTACTTGATCTTTGGAACAAAACTGCATTAAAATAATTTGACTTCCGACTCATCTAAGAAAGATATTAAGGGATATTCGATAAATAGAAAATATATTGAAAGCATTAAATAGGGTCAACCTTGAAATAAATAGCCATATCTTCGTCAAAAATTGACCCACTTCAATTATAAAGGTGTTTTTAGAATTCGCTTAATCTTTGTAACAAAACTGCATTAAAATAATTTGACATCCGACTCATCTAAAAAAGATATTAAGGGATATTCTTCGATAAATAGAAAATATATGGAAAGCATTAAATAGGGTCTACCTTGAAATAAATGGCCATATCTTCGTCTAAAATTGCCCCATTTCAATTATAAAGGTGTTTTTAGAATTCACTTGATCTTTGAAACAAAACTGCATTAAAATAATTTGACTTCCGACTCATCTAAGAAAGATATTAAGGGATATTCTTCGATAAATAGAAAATATATGGAAAGCATTAAATAGGGTCTACCTTGAAATAAATGGCCATATCTTTGTCTAAATCTGCCCCATTTTAATTATAAAGGTGTTTTTTAGAATTCACTTGATCTTTGAAGCAAAACTGCATTAAAATAATTTGACTTCCGACTCATCTAAGAAAGATATTAAGGGATATTCTCCGATAAATAGAAAATATATGGAAAGCATTAAATAGGGTCTACCTTGAAATAAATGGCCATATCTTCATCTAAAATTGCCCCATTTCAATTATAAAGGTGTTTTTAGAATTCGCTTAATCTTTGAAACAAAACTGCATTAAAATAATTTGACTTCCGACTCATCTAAGAAAGATATTAAGGGATATTCTTCGATAAATAGAAAATATATGGAAAGCATTAAATAGGGTCTACCTTGAAATAAATGGCCATATCTTCGTCAAAAATTGCCCCATTTCAATTATAAAGGTGTTTTTAGAATTCGCTCGATCTTTGGAACGAAACTACATTAAAATAATTTGACTTCCGACTCATCTAAGAAAGATATTAAGGGATATTCTTCGATAAATAGAAAATATATGGAAAGCATTAAATAGGGTCTACCTTGAAATAAATGGCCATATCTTCGTCAAAAATTGCCCCATTTCAATTATAAAGGTGTTTTTAGAATTCACTCGATCTTTGGAACAAAACTGCATTAAAATAATTTGACTTCCGACTCATCTAAGAAAGATATTAAGGGATATTCGATAAATAGAAAATATATTGAAAGCATTAAATAGGGTCTACCTTGAAATAAATGGCCATATCTTCGTCAAAAATTGCCCCATTTCAATTATAAAAGTGTTTTTAGAATTCACTTGATCTTTGGAACAAAACTGCATTAAAATAATTTGACTTCCGACTCATCTAAGAAAGATATTAAGGGATATTCTTCGATAAATAGAAAATATATGGAAAGTATTAAATAGGGTCTACCTTGAAATAAATGGCCATATCTTCGTCAAAAATTGCCCCATTTCAATTATAAAGGTGTTTTTAGAATTCACTTAATCTTTGAAACAAAACTGCATTAAAATAATTTGACTTCCGACTCATCTAAGAAAGATATTAAGGGATATTCGATAAATAGAAAATATATTGAAAGCATTAAATAGGGTCTACCTTGAAATAAATGGCCATATCTTCGTCAAAAATTGACCCACTTCAATTACAAAGGTGTTTTTAGAATTCGCTTAATCTTTGTAACAAAACTGCATTAAAATAATTTGACATCCGACTCATCTAAAAAAGATATTAAGGGATATTCTTCGATAAATAGAAAATATATGGAAAGCATTAAATAGGGTCTACCTTGAAATAAATGGCCATATCTTCGTCAAAAATTGCCCCATTTCAATTATAAAGGTGTTTTTAGAATTCACTTGATCTTTGAAACAAAACTGCATTAAAATAATTTGACTTCCGACTCATCTAAGAAAGATATTAAGGGATATTCTTCGATAAATAGAAAATATATGGAAAGCATTAAATAGGGTCTACCTTGAAATAAATGGCCATATCTTTGTCTAAAATTGCCCCATTTTAATTATAAAGGTGTTTTTAGAATTCACTTGATCTTTGAAGCAAAACTGCATTAAAATAATTTGACTTCCGACTCATCTAAGAAAGATATTAAGGGATATTCTCCGATAAATAGAAAATATATGGAAAGCATTAAATAGGGTCTACCTTGAAATAAATGGCCATATCTTCGTCAAAAATTGCCCCATTTCAATTATAAAGGTGTTTTTAGAATTCGCTCGATCTTTGGAACAAAACTGCATTAAAATAATTTGACTTCCGACTCATCTAAGAAAGATATTAAGGGATATTCTTCGATAAATAGAAAATATATGGAAAGCATTAAATAGGGTCTACCTTGAAATAAATGGCCATATCTTCGTCAAAAATTGCCCCATTTCAATTATAAAAGGTGTTTTTAGAATTCACTCGATCTTTGGAACAAAACTGCATTAAAATAATTTGACTTCCGACTCATCTAAGAAAGATATTAAGGGATATTCGATAAATAGAAAATATATTGAAAGCATTAAATAGGGTCTACCTTGAAATAAATGGCCATATCTTCGTCAAAAATTGCCCCACTTCAATTATAAAGGTGTTTTTAGAATTCGCTTAATCTTTGAAACAAAACTGCATTAAAATAATTTGACTTCCGACTCATCTAAGAAAGATATTAAGGGATATTCTTCGATAAATAGAAAATATATGGAAAGCATTAAATAGGGTCAACCTTGAAATAAATGGCCATATCTTCGTCAAAAATTGCCCCATTTCAATTATAAAAGTGTTTTTAGAATTCACTTGATCTTTGGAACAAAACTGCATTAAAATAATTTGACTTCCGACTCATCTAAGAAAGATATTAAGGGATATTCTTCGATAAATAGAAAATATATGGAAAGCATTAAATAGGCTCTACCTTGAAATAAATGGCCATATCTTCGTCAAAAATTGCCCCATTTCAATTATAAAGGTGTTTTTAGAATTCGCTCGATCTTTGGAACAAAACTGCATTAAAATAATTTGACTTCCGACTCATCTAAGAAAGATATTAAGGGATATTCTTCGATAAATAGAAAATATATGGAAAGCATTAAATAGGGTCTACCTTGAAATAAATGGCCATATCTTCGTCAAAAATTGCCCCACTTCAATTATAAAGGTGTTTTTAGAATTCGCTTAATCTTTGAAACAAAACTGCATTAAAATAATTTGACTTCCGACTCATCTAAGAAAGATATTAAGGGATATTCTTCGATAAATAGAAAATATATGGAAAGCATTAAATAGGGTCTACCTTGAAATAAATGGCCATATCTTCGTCAAAAATTGCCCCATTTCAATTATAAAGGTGTTTTTAGAATTCACTCGATCTTTGGAACAAAACTGCATTAAAATAATTTGACTTCCGACTCATCTAAGAAAGATATTAAGGGATATTCGATAAATAGAAAATATATTGAAAGCATTAAATAGGGTCTACCTTGAAATAAATGGCCATATCTTCGTCAAAAATTGCCCCATTTCAATTATAAAGGTGTTTTTAGAATTCACTCGATTTTGGAACAAAACTGCATTAAAATAATTTGACTTCCGACTCATCTAAGAAAGATATTAAGGGATATTCGATAAATACAAAATATATGGAAAGCATTAAATAGGGTCTACCTTGAAATAAATGGCCATATCTTCGTCAAAAATTGCCCCATTTCAATTATAAAGGTGTTTTTAGAATTCGCTCGATCTTTGGAACAAAACTGCATTAAAATAATTTGACTTCCGACTCATCTAAGAAAGATATTAAGGGATATTCTTCGATAAATAGAAAATATATGGAAAGCATTAAATAGTGTCTACCTTGAAATAAGTAGCAATATCTTCGTCAAAAATTGCCCCATTTCAATTATAAAGGTGTTTTTAGAATTCACTTGATCTTTGGAACAAAACTGCATTAAAATAATTTGACTTCCGACTCATCTAAGAAAGATATTAAGGGATATTCTTCGATAAATAGAAAATATATGGAAAGCATTAAATAGGGTCAACCTTGAAATAAATAGCCATATCTTCGTCAAAAATTGCCCCATTTCAATTATAAAGGTGTTTTTAGAATTCACTTGATCTTTGGAACAAAACTGCATTAAAATAATTTGACTTCCGACTCATCTAAGAAAGATATTAAGGGATATTCTTCGATAAATAGAAAATATATGGAAAGCATTAAATAGTGTCTACCTTGAAATAAATGGCCATATCTTCGTCAAAAATTGCCCCATTTCAATTATAAAGGTGTTTTTAGAATTCACTTGATCTTTGGAACAAAACTGCATTAAAATAATTTGACTTCCGACTCATCTAAGAAAGATATTAAGGGATATTCTTCGATAAATAGAAAATATATTGAAAGCATTAAATAGGGTCTACCTTGAAATAAATGGCCATATCTTCGTCAAAAATTGCCCCATTTCAATTATAAAGGTGTTTTTAGAATTCACTTGATCTTTGGAACAAAACTGCATTAAAATAATTTGACTTCCGACTCATCTAAGCAAGATATTAAGGGATATTCTTTGATAAATAGAAAATATATGGAAAGCATTAAATAGTGTCTACCTTAAAATAAATGGACATATCTTCGTCAAAAATTGCCCAATTTCAATTATAAAGGTGTTTTTAGAATTCACTTGATCTTTGAAACAAAACTGCATTAAAATAATTTGACTTCCGACTCATCTAAGAAAGATATTAAGGGATATTCTTCGATAAATAGAAAATATATGGAAAGCATTAAATAGGGTCTACCTTGAAATAAATGGCCATATCTTCATCTAAAATTGCCCAATTTCAATTATAAAGGTGCTTTTAGAATTCGCTTGATCTTTGGAACAAAGCTGCATTAAAATAATTTGACTTCCGACTCATCTAAGAAAGATATTAAGGGATATTCTTCGATAAATAGAAAATATATGGAAAGCATTAAATAGGGTCTACCTTGAAATAAATGGCCGTATCTTCGTCAAAAATTGCCCCATTTCAATTATAAAGGTGTTTTTAGAATTCACTTAATCTTTGTAACAAAACTGCATTAAAATAATTTGACATCCGACTCATCTAAAAAAGATATTAAGGGATATTCTTCGATAAATAGAAAATATATGGAAAGCATTAAATAGGGTCTACCTTGAAATAAATGGCCATATCTTCGTCAAAAATTGCCCCATTTCAATTATAAAGGTGTTTTTAGAATTCACTTGATCTTTGAAACAAAACTGCATTAAAATAATTTGACTTCCGACTCATCTAAGAAAGATATTAAGGGATATTCTTCGATAAATAGAAAATATATGGAAAGCATTAAATAGGGTCTACCTTGAAATAAATGGCCATATCTTTGTCTAAAATTGCCCCATTTTAATTATAAAGGTGTTTTTAGAATTCACTTGATCTTTGAAGCAAAACTGCATTAAAATAATTTGACTTCCGACTCATCTAAGAAAGATATTAAGGGATATTCTCCGATAAATAGAAAATATATGGAAAGCATTAAATAGGGTCTACCTTGAAATAAATGGCCATATCTTCGTCAAAAATTGCCCCATTTCAATTATAAAGGTGTTTTTAGAATTCGCTCGATCTTTGGAACAAAACTGCATTAAAATAATTTGACTTCCGACTCATCTAAGAAAGATATTAAGGGATATTCTTCGATAAATAGAAAATATATGGAAAGCATTAAATAGGGTCTACCTTGAAATAAATGGCCATATCTTCGTCAAAAATTGCCCCATTTCAATTATAAAGGTGTTTTTAGAATTCACTCGATCTTTGGAACAAAACTGCATTAAAATAATTTGACTTCCGACTCATCTAAGAAAGATATTAAGGGATATTCGATAAATAGAAAATATATTGAAAGCATTAAATAGGGTCTACCTTGAAATAAATGGCCATATCTTCGTCAAAAATTGCCCCACTTCAATTATAAAGGTGTTTTTAGAATTCGCTTAATCTTTGAAACAAAACTGCATTAAAATAATTTGACTTCCGACTCATCTAAGAAAGATATTAAGGGATATTCTTCGATAAATAGAAAATATATGGAAAGCATTAAATAGGGTCAACCTTGAAATAAATGGCCATATCTTCGTCAAAAATTGCCCCATTTCAATTATAAAAGTGTTTTTAGAATTCACTTGATCTTTGGAACAAAACTGCATTAAAATAATTTGACTTCCGACTCATCTAAGAAAGATATTAAGGGATATTCTTCGATAAATAGAAAATATATGGAAAGCATTAAATAGGGTCTACCTTGAAATAAATGGCCATATCTTCGTCAAAAATTGCCCCATTTCAATTATAAAGGTGTTTTTAGAATTCGCTCGATCTTTGGAACAAAACTGCATTAAAATAATTTGACTTCCGACTCATCTAAGAAAGATATTAAGGGATATTCTTCGATAAATAGAAAATATATGGAAAGCATTAAATAGGGTCTACCTTGAAATAAATAGCCATATCTTCGTCAAAAATTGCCCCACTTCAATTATAAAGGTGTTTTTAGAATTCGCTTAATCTTTGAAACAAAACTGCATTAAAATAATTTGACTTCCGACTCATCTAAGAAAGATATTAAGGGATATTCTTCGATAAATAGAAAATATATGGAAAGCATTAAATAGGGTCTACCTTGAAATAAATGGCCATATCTTCGTCAAAAATTGCCCCATTTCAATTATAAAGGTGTTTTTAGAATTCACTCGATCTTTGGAACAAAACTGCATTAAAATAATTTGACTTCCGACTCATCTAAGAAAGATATTAAGGGATATTCGATAAATAGAAAATATATTGAAAGCATTAAATAGGGTCTACCTTGAAATAAATGGCCATATCTTCGTCAAAAATTGCCCCATTTCAATTATAAAGGTGTTTTTAGAATTCACTCGATTTTGGAACAAAACTGCATTAAAATAATTTGACTTCCGACTCATCTAAGAAAGATATTAAGGGATATTCGATAAATACAAAATATATGGAAAGCATTAAATAGGGTCTACCTTGAAATAAATGGCCATATCTTCGTCAAAAATTGCCCCATTTCAATTATAAAGGTGTTTTTAGAATTCGCTCGATCTTTGGAACAAAACTGCATTAAAATAATTTGACTTCCGACTCATCTAAGAAAGATATTAAGGGATATTCTTCGATAAATAGAAAATATATGGAAAGCATTAAATAGTGTCTACCTTGAAATAAGTAGCAATATCTTCGTCAAAAATTGCCCCATTTCAATTATAAAGGTGTTTTTAGAATTCACTTGATCTTTGGAACAAAACTGCATTAAAATAATTTGACTTCCGACTCATCTAAGAAAGATATTAAGGGATATTCTTCGATAAATAGAAAATATATGGAAAGCATTAAATAGGGTCAACCTTGAAATAAATAGCCATATCTTCGTCAAAAATTGCCCCATTTCAATTATAAAGGTGTTTTTAGAATTCACTTGATCTTTGGAACAAAACTGCATTAAAATAATTTGACTTCCGACTCATCTAAGAAAGATATTAAGGGATATTCTTCGATAAATAGAAAATATATGGAAAGCATTAAATAGTGTCTACCTTGAAATAAATGGCCATATCTTCGTCAAACATTGCCCCATTTCAATTATAAAGGTGTTTTTAGAATTCACTTGATCTTTGGAACAAAACTGCATTAAAATAATTTGACTTCCGACTCATCTAAGAAAGATATTAAGGGATATTCTTCGATAAATAGAAAATATATTGAAAGCATTAAATAGGGTCTACCTTGAAATAAATGGCCATATCTTCGTCAAAAATTGCCCCATTTCAATTATAAAGGTGTTTTTAGAATTCACTTGATCTTTGGAACAAAACTGCATTAAAATAATTTGACTTCCGACTCATCTAAGAAAGATATTAAGGGATATTCTTTGATAAATAGAAAATATATGGAAAGCATTAAATAGTGTCTACCTTAAAATAAATGGACATATCTTCGTCAAAAATTGCCCAATTTCAATTATAAAGGTGTTTTTAGAATTCACTTGATCTTTGAAACAAAACTGCATTAAAATAATTTGACTTCCGACTCATCTAAGAAAGATATTAAGGGATATTCTTCGATAAATAGAAAATATATGGAAAGCATTAAATAGGGTCTACCTTGAAATAAATGGCCATATCTTCATCTAAAATTGCCCAATTTCAATTATAAAGGTGCTTTTAGAATTCGCTTGATCTTTGGAACAAAGCTGCATTAAAATAATTTGACTTCCGACTCATCTAAGAAAGATATTAAGGGATATTCTTCGATAAATAGAAAATATATGGAAAGCATTAAATAGGGTCTACCTTGAAATAAATGGCCGTATCTTCGTCAAAAATTGCCCCATTTCAATTATAAAGGTGTTTTTAGAATTCACTTGATCTTTGGAACAAAACTGCATTAAAATAATTTGACTTCCGACTCATCTAAAAAAGATATTAAGGGATATTCTTCGATAAATAGAAAATATATGGAAAGCATTAAATAGGGTCTACCTTGAAATAAATAGCCATATCTTCGTCAAAAATTGCCCCATTTCAATTATAAAGGTGTTTTTAGAATTCGCTTAATCTTTAAAAGAAAAACTGCATTAAAATAATTTGACTTCCGACTCATCTAAGAAAGATATTAAGGATATTCGATAAATAGAAAATATATGGAAAGCATTAAATAGGGTCTACCTTGAAATAAATTGCCATATCTTCGTCAAAAATTGCCCCACTTCAATTATAAAGGTGTTTTTAGAATTCGCTTAATCTTTGAAACAAAACTGCATTAAAATAATTTGACTTCCGACTCATCTAAGAAAGATATTAAGGGATATTCTTCGATAAATAGAAAATATATGGAAAGCATTAAATAGGGTCTACCTTGAAATAAATGGCCAAATCTTCGTCAAAAATTGCCCCATTTCAATTATAAAGGTGTTTTTAGAATTCACTTGATCTTTGGAACAAAACTGCATTAAAATAATTTGACTTCCGACTCATCTAAGAAAGATATTAAGGGATATTCTTCGATAAATAGAAAATATATGGAAAGCATTAAATAGGGTCTACCTTGAAATAAATGGCCATATCTTCGTCAAAAATTGCCCCATTTCAATTATAAAGATGTTTTTAGAATTCGCTCGATCTTTGGAACAAAACTGCATTAAAATAATTTGACTTCCGACTCATCTAAGAAAGATATTAAGGGATATTCTTCGATAAATAGAAAATATATGGAAAGCATTAAATAGGGTCTACCTTGAAAGAAAAGGCCATATCTTCGTCAAAAATTGCCCCATTTCAATTATAAAGGTGTTTTTAGAATTCACTTGATCTTTGGAACAAAACTGCATTAAAATAATTTGACTTCCGACTCATCTAAGAAAGATATTAAGGGATATTCGATAAATAGAAAATATATTGAAAGCATTAAATAGGGTCTACCTTGAAATAAATGGCCATATCTTCGTCAAAAATTGCCCCACTTCAATTATAAAGGTGTTTTTAGAATTCGCTTAATCTTTGAAACAAAACCGCATTAAAATAATTTGACTTCCGACTCATCTAAAAAAAGATATTAAGGGATATTCTTCGATAAATAGAAAATATATGGAAAGCATTAAATAGGGTCTACCTTGAAATAAATAGCCATATCTTCGTCAAAAATTGCCCCATTTCAATTATAAAGGTGTTTTTAGAATTCACTTGATCTTTGGAACAAAACTGCATTAAAATAATTTGACTTCCGACTCATCTAAGAAAGATATTAAGGGATATTCGATAAATAGAAAATATATTGAAAGCATTAAATAGGGTCTACCTTGAAATAAATGGCCATATCTTCGTCAAAAATTGCCCCACTTCAATTATAAAGGTGTTTTTAGAATTCACTTGATCTTTGAAACAAAACTGCATTAAAATAATTTGACTTCCGACTCATCTAAGAAAGATATTAAGGGATATTCTTCGATAAATAGAAAATATATGGAAAGCATTAAATAGGGTCTACCTTGAAATAAATGGCCGTATCTTCGTCAAAAATTGCCCCATTTCAATTATAAAGGTGTTTTTAGAATTCACTTGATCTTTGGAACAAAACTGCATTAAAATAATTTGACTTCCGACTCATCTAAAAAAGATATTAAGGGATATTCTTCGATAAATAGAAAATATATGGAAAGCATTAAATAGGGTCTACCTTGAAATAAATAGCCATATCTTCGTCAAAAATTGCCCCATTTCAATTATAAAGGTGTTTTTAGAATTCGCTTAATCTTTGAAACAAAACTGCATTAAAATAATTTGACTTCCGACTCATCTAAGAAAGATATTAAGGGATATTCTTCGATAAATAGAAAATATATGGAAAGCATTAAATAGGGTCTACCTTGAAATAAATGGCCATATCTTCGTCAAAAATTGCCCCATTTCAATTATAAAGGTGTTTTTAGAATTCACTCGATCTTTGGAACAAAACTGCATTAAAATAATTTGACTTCCGACTCATCTAAGAAAGATATTAAGGGATATTCTTCGATAAATAGAAAATATATGGAAAGCATTAAATAGGGTCTACCTTGAAATAAATGACCATATCTTCGTCAAAAATTGCCCCATTTCAATTATAAAGGTGTTTTTAGAATTCGCTCGATCTTTGGAACAAAACTGCATTAAAATAATTTGACTTCCGACTCATCTAAGAAAGATATTAAGGGATATTCGATAAATAGAAAATATATTGAAAGCATTAAATAGGGTCTACCTTGAAATAAATGGCCATATCTTCGTCAAAAATTGACCCACTTCAATTATAAAGGTGTTTTTAGAATTCGCTTAATCTTTGAAACAAAACTGCATTAAAATAATTTGACATCCGACTCATCTAAAAAAGATATTAAGGGATATTCTTCGATAAATAGAAAATATATGGAAAGCATTAAATAGGGTCTACCTTGAAATAAATGGCCATATCTTCGTCAAAAATTGCCCCATTTCAATTATAAAGGTGTTTTTAGAATTCGCTCGATCTTTGGAACAAAACTGCATTAAAATAATTTGACTTCCGACTCATCTAAGAAAGATATTAAGGGATATTCGATAAATAGAAAATATATTGAAAGCATTAAATAGGGTCTACCTTGAAATAAATGGCCATATCTTCGTCAAAAATTGACCCACTTCAATTATAAAGGTGTTTTTAGAATTCGCTTGATCTTTGGAACAAAACTGCATTAAAATAATTTGACTTCCGACTCATCTAAGAAAGATATTAAGAGATATTCTTCGATAAATAGAAAATATATGGAAAGCATTAAATAGGGTCTACCTTGAAATAAATGGCCATATCTTCGTCAAAAAATGCCCCATTTCAATTATAAAGGTGTTTTTAGAATTTACTTGATCTTTGGAACAAAACTGCATTAAAATAATTTGACTTCCGACTCATCTAAGAAAGATATTAAGGGATATTCTTCGATAAATAGAAAATATATGGAAAGCATTTAATACGCTCTACCTTGAAATAAATGGCCATATCTTTGTCTAAAATTGCCCCATTTTAATTATAAAGGTGTTTTTAGAATTCACTTGATCTTTGGAACAAAACTGCATTAAAATAATTTGACTTCCGACTCATCTAAGAAAGATATTAAGGGATATTCTTCGATAAATAGAAAATATATGGAAAGCATTAAATAGGGTCTACCTTGAAATAAATGGCCATACCTTCATCTAAAATTGCCCCATTTCAATTATAAAGGTGTTTTTAGAATTCACTTGATCTTTGAAACAAAACTGCATTAAAATAATTTGACTTCCGACTCATCTAAGAAAGATATTAAGGGATATTCTTCGATAAATAGAAAATATATGGAAAGCATTAAATAGGCTCTACCTTGAAATAAATGGCCATATCTTTGTCTAAAATTGCCCCATTTTAATTATAAAGGTGTTTTTAGAATTCGCTTAATCTTTGAAACAAAACTGCGTTAAAATAATTTGACATCCGACTCATCTAAAAAAGATATTAAGGGATATTCTTCGATAAATAGAAAATATATGGAAAGCATTAAATAGGGTCTACCTTGAAATAAATGGCCATATCTTCATCTAAAATTGCCCCATTTCAATTATAAAGGTGTTTTTAGAATTCACTTGATCTTTGAAACAAAACTGCATTAAAATAATTTGACTTCCGACTCATCTAAGAAAGATATTAAGGGATATTCTTCGATAAATAGAAAATATATGGAAAGCATTAACTAGGGTCTACCTTGAAATAAATGGCTATATCTTCGTCAAAAATTGCCCCATTTAAATTATAAAGGTGTTTTTAGAATTCACTTGATCTTTGGAACAAAACTGCATTAAAATAATTTGACTTCCCGACTCATCTAAGAAATATATTAAGGGATATTCGATAAAATAGAAAATATATGGAAAGCATTAAATAGGGTCAACCTTGAAATAAATGGCCATATCTTCGTCAAAAATTGCCCAATTTCAATTATAAAGGTGTTTTTAGAATTCGCTTAATCTTTAAAACAAAACTGCATTAAAATAATTTGACTTCCGACTCATCTAAGAAAGATATTAAGGGATATTCTTCGATAAATAGAAAATATATGGAAAGCATTAAATAGGGTCAACCTTGAAATAAATGGCCATATCTTCGTCAAAAATTGCCCCATTTCAATTATAAAGGTGTTTTTAGAATTCACTTGATCTTTGGAACAAAACTGCATTCAAATAATTTGACTTCCGACTCATCTAAGAAAGATATTAAGGGATATTCTTCGATAAATAGAAAATATATGGAAAGCATTAAATAGGGTCTACCTTGAAATAAATGGACAAATCTTCGTCAAAAATTGCCCCATTTCAATTATAAAGGTGTTTTTAGAATTCACTCGATCTTTGGAACAAAACTGCATTAAAATAGTTCGACTTCCGACTCATCTAGGAAAGATATTAAGGGATATTCTTTGATAAATAGAAAATATATGGAAAGCATTAAATAGGGTCTACCTTGAAATAAATGGACATATCTTCGTCAAAAATTGCCCCATTTCAATTATAAAGGTGTTTTTAAAATTCGCTCAATCATCGAAACAAAACTGCATTAAAGTAATTTGACTTCCGACTCATCTAAGAAAGATATTAAGAGATATTCTACGATTAATAGAAAATATAAGGCAAACATTAAATAGAGTCAACCTTGAAATAAATGGTCATATCTTCGTCAAAAATTGCCCCATTTCAATTATAAAGGTGTTTTTAGAATTCACTTTATCTTTGGAACAAAACTGCATTAAAATAATTTGACTTCCGACTCATCTAAGAAAGATATTAAGGGATATTCGATAAATAGAAAATATATTGAAAGCATTAAATAGGGTCTACCTTGAAATAAATGGCCATATCTTCGTCAAAAATTGCCCCACTTCAATTATAAAGGTGTTTTTAGAATTCGCTTAATCTTTGAAACAAAACTGCATTAAAATAATTTGACTTCCGACTCATCTAAGAAAGATATTAAGGGATATTCTTCGATAAATAGAAAATATATGGAAAGCATTAAATAGGGTCAACCTTGAAATAAATGGCCATATCTTCGTCAAAAATTGCCCCATTTCAATTATAAAGGTGTTTTTAGAATTCACTTGATCTTTGGAACAAAACTGCATTAAAATAATTTGACTTTCGACTCATCTAAGAAAGATATTAAGGGATATTCTTCGATAAATAGAAAGTATATGGAAAGCATTAAACAGGCTCTACCTTGAAATAAATGGCCATATCTTCGTCAAAAATTGCCCCATTTCAATTATAAAGGTGTTTTTAGAATTCGCTCGATCTTTGGAACAAAACTGCATTAAAATAATTTGACTTCCGACTCATCTAAGAAAGATATTAAGGGATATTCTTCGATAAATAGAAAATATATGCAAAGCATTAAATAGGGTCTACCTTGAAATAAATGGCCATATCTTCATCTAAAATTGCCCAATTTCAATTATAAAGATGTTTTTAGAATTCGCTTGATCTTTGGAACAAAACTGCATTAAAATAATTTGACTTCCGACTCATCTAAGAAAGATATTAAGGGATATTCTTTCGATAAATAGAAAAATATATGGAAAGCATTAAATAGGGTCTACCTTGAAAATAAATGGCCATATCTTCGTTCAAAAAATCGCCCCACTTCAATTATAAAGGTGTTTTTTAGAATTCACTTAATCTTGGAACAAAAACTGCATTAAACTAATCTGACTTCCGACTCATCTAAAAAAAGATATTAAGGGATATTCTTCGATAAATAGAAAATATATGGAAAGCATTAAATAGGGTCTACCCTGAAATAAATGGCCATATCTTCATCTAAAATTGCCCAATTTCAATTATAAGGGTGTTCTAGAATTCACTTGATCCTCCGAACAGAACTGCATTAAAATAATTTGACCTTCCGACTCATCTAAGAAAAGATATTAAGGGATATTCGATAAATAGAAAATATATGGAAAAGCATTAAATAGGGTCTACCTTGAAATAAATGGCCATATCTTCGTCAAAAATTGGCCCATTTCAATTATAAAGGTGTTTTTAGAATTCACTCGATCTTTGGAACAAAACTGCATTAAAATAATTTGACTTCCGACTCATCTAAGAAATATATTAAGGGATATTCGATAAATAGAAAATATATTGAAATCATTAAATAGGGTCTTCCTTGAAATAAATGGCCATATCTTCGTCAAAAATTGCCCCATTTCAATTATAAAGGTGTTTTTAGAATTCACTCAATCTTTGGAACAAAACTGCATTAAAATAATTTGACTTCCGACTCATCTAAGAAAGATATTAAGGGATATTCTTCGATAAATAGAAAATATATGGAAAGCATTAAATAGGGTCAACCTTGAAATAAATGGCCATATCTTCGTCAAAAATTGCCCCATTTCAATTATAAAGGTGTTTTTAGAATTCGCTTGATCTTTGGAACAAAACTGCATTCAAATAATTTGACTTCCGACTCATCTAAGAAAGATATTAAGGGATATTCTTCGATAAATAGAAAATATATGGAAAGCATTAAATAGTGTCTACCTTGAAATAAATGGACATATCTTCGTCAAAAATTGCCCCATTTCAATTATAAAGGTGTTTTTAGAATTCACTCAATCTTTGGAACAAAACTGCATTAAAATAGTTCGACTTCCGACTCATCTAGGAAAGATATTAAGGGATATTCTTTGATAAATAGAAAATATATGGAAAGCATTAAATAGTGTCTACCTTGAAATAAATGGACATATCTTCGTCAAAAATTGCCCCATTTCAATTATAAAGGTGTTTTTAAAATTCGCTCAATCATCGAAACAAAACTGCATTAAAGTAATTTGACTTCCGACTCATCTAAGAAAGATATTAAGAGATATTCTACGATTAATAGAAAATATAAGGCAAACATTAAATAGAGTCAACCTTGAAATAAATGGTCATATCTTCGTCAAAAATTGCCCCATTTCAATTATAAAGGTGTTTTTAGAATTCACTTTATCTTTGGAACAAAACTGCATTAAAATAATTTGACTTCCGACTCATCTAAGAAAGATATTAAGGGATATTCGATAAATAGAAAATATATTGAAAGCATTAAATAGGGTCTACCTTGAAATAAATGGCCATATCTTCGTCAAAAATTGCCCCACTTCAATTATAAAGGTGTTTTTAGAATTCGCTTAATCTTTGAAACAAAACTGCATTAAAATAATTTGACTTCCGACTCATCTAAGAAAGATATTAAGGGATATTCTTCGATAAATAGAAAATATATGGAAAGCATTAAATAGGGTCAACCTTGAAATAAATGGCCATATCTTCGTCAAAAATTGCCCCATTTCAATTATAAAGGTGTTTTTAGAATTCACTTGATCTTTGGAACAAAAACTGCATTAAAATAATTTGACTTCCGACTCATCTAAGAAAGATATTAAGGGATATTCTTCGATAAATAGAAAGTATATGGAAAGCATTAAATAGGCTCTACCTTGAAATAAATGGCCATATCTTCGTCAAAAATTGCCCCATTTCAATTATAAAGGTGTTTTTAGAATTCGCTCGATCTTTGGAACAAAACTGCATTAAACTAATTTGACTTCCGACTCATCTAAGAAAGATATTAAGGGATATTCTTCGATAAATAGAAAATATATGCAAAGCATTAAATAGGGTCTACCTTGAAATAAATGGCCATATCTTCATCAAAAATTGCCCCATTTCAATTATAAAGGTGTTTTTAGAATTCACTTGATCTTTGGAACAAAACTGCATTAAAATAATTTGACTTTCGACTCATCTAAGAAAGATATTAAGGGATATTCTTCGATAAATAGAAAGTATATGGAAAGCATTAAACAGGCTCTACCTTGAAATAAATGGCCATATCTTCGTCAAAAATTGCCCCATTTCAATTATAAAGGTGTTTTTAGAATTCGCTCGATCTTTGGAACAAAACTGCATTAAAATAATTTGACTTCCGACTCATCTAAGAAAGATATTAAGGGATATTCTTCGATAAATAGAAAATATATGCAAAGCATTAAATAGGGTCTACCTTGAAATAAATGGCCATATCTTCATCTAAAATTGCCCAATTTCAATTATAAAGATGTTTTTAGAATTCGCTTGATCTTTGGAACAAAACTGCATTAAAATAATTTGACTTCCGACTCATCTAAGAAAGATATTAAGGGATATTCTTTGAAAAAATAGAAAATATATGGAAAGCATTAAATAGGGTCTACCTTGAAATAAATGGCCATATCTTCGTCAAAAATTGCCCCATTTCAATTATAAAGGTGCTTTTAGAATTCACTTGATCTTTGAAACAAAAACTGCATTAAAATAATTTGACTTCCGACTCATCTAAAAAGATATTAAGGGATATTCTTCGATAAATAGAAAATATATGGAAAGCATTAAATAGGGTCTACCTTGAAATAAATGGCCATATCTTCATCTAAAATTGCCCCATTTCAATTATAAAGGTGTTTTTAGAATTCACTTGATCTTTGAAACAAAACTGCATTAAAATAATTTGACTTCCGACTCATCTAAGAAAGATATTAAGGGATATTCTTCGATAAATAGAAAATATATGGAAAGCATTAAATAGGGTCTACCTTGAAATAAATGGCCATATCTTCGTCAAAAATTGCCCCATTTCAATTATAAAGGTGTTTTTAGAATTCACTTGATCTTTGGAACAAAACTGCATTAAAATAATTTGACTTCCGACTCATCTAAGAAATATATTAAGGGATATTCGATAAATAGAAAATATATTGAAAGCATTAAATAGGGTCAACCTTGAAATAAATGGCCATATCTTCGTCAAAAATTGCCCAATTTCAATTATAAAGGTGTTTTTAGAATTCGCTTAATCTTTAAAACAAAACTGCATTAAAATAATTTGACTTCCGACTCATCTAAGAAAGATATTAAGGGATATTCTTCGATAAATAGAAAATATATGGAAAGCATTAAATAGGGTCAACCTTGAAATAAATGGCCATATCTTCGTCAAAAATTGCCCCATTTCAATTATAAAGGTGTTTTTAGAATTCGCTTGATCTTTGGAACAAAACTGCATTCAAATAATTTGACTTCCGACTCATCTAAGAAAGATATTAAGGGATATTCTTCGATAAATAGAAAATATATGGAAAGCATTAAATAGTGTCTACCTTGAAATAAATGGACATATCTTCGTCAAAAATTGCCCCATTTCAATTATAAAGGTGTTTTTAGAATTCACTCAATCTTTGGAACAAAACTGCATTAAAATAGTTCGACTTCCGACTCATCTAGGAAAGATATTAAGGGATATTCTTTGATAAATAGAAAATATATGGAAAGCATTAAATAGTGTCTACCTTGAAATAAATGGACATATCTTCGTCAAAAATTGCCCCATTTCAATTATAAAGGTGTTTTTAAAATTCGCTCAATCATCGAAACAAAACTGCATTAAAGTAATTTGACTTCCGACTCATCTAAGAAAGATATTAAGAGATATTCTACGATTAATAGAAAATATAAGGCAAACATTAAATAGAGTCAACCTTGAAATAAATGGTCATATCTTCGTCAAAAATTGCCCCATTTCAATTATAAAGGTGTTTTTAGAATTCACTTTATCTTTGGAACAAAACTGCATTAAAATAATTTGACTTCCGACTCATCTAAGAAAGATATTAAGGGATATTCGATAAATAGAAAATATATTGAAAGCATTAAATAGGGTCTACCTTGAAATAAATGGCCATATCTTCGTCAAAAATTGCCCCACTTCAATTATAAAGGTGTTTTTAGAATTCGCTTAATCTTTGAAACAAAACTGCATTAAAATAATTTGACTTCCGACTCATCTAAGAAAGATATTAAGGGATATTCTTCGATAAATAGAAAATATATGGAAAGCATTAAATAGGGTCAACCTTGAAATAAATGGCCATATCTTCGTCAAAAATTGCCCCATTTCAATTATAAAGGTGTTTTTAGAATTCACTTGATCTTTGGAACAAAACTGCATTAAAATAATTTGACTTCCGACTCATCTAAGAAAGATATTAAGGGATATTCTTCGATAAATAGAAAGTATATGGAAAGCATTAAATAGGCTCTACCTTGAAATAAATGGCCATATCTTCGTCAAAAATTGCCCCATTTCAATTATAAAGGTGTTTTTAGAATTCGCTCGATCTTTGGAACAAAACTGCATTAAACTAATTTGACTTCCGACTCATCTAAGAAAGATATTAAGGGATATTCTTCGATAAATAGAAAATATATGCAAAGCATTAAATAGGGTCTACCTTGAAATAAATGGCCATATCTTCATCTAAAATTGCCCAATTTCAATTATAAAGATGTTTTTAGAATTCGCTCGATCTTTGGAACAAAACTGCATTAAAATAATTTGACTTCCGACTCATCTTAGAAAGATATTAAGGGATATTCTTCGATAAATAGAAAATATATGGAAAGCATTAAATAGGGTCTACCTTGAAATAAATGGCCATATCTTCGTCAAAAATTGCCCCATTTCAATTATAAAGGTGCTTTTAGAATTCACTTGATCTTTGAAACAAAACTGCATTAAAATAATTTGACTTCCGACTCATCTAAAAAAGATATTAAGGGATATTCTTCGATAAATAGAAAATATATGGAAAGCATTAAATAGGGTCTACCTTGAAATAAATGGCCATATCTTCGTCAAAAATTGCCCCACTTCAATTATAAAGGTGTTTTTAGAATTCGCTTAATCTTTGAAACAAAACTGCATTAAAATAATTTGACTGCCGACTCATCTAAGAAAGATATTAAGGGATATTCTTAGATAAGTAGAAAATACATGGAAAGCATTAAATAGGGTCTACCTTGAAATAAATGGCCATATCTTCGTCAAAAATTGTCCCATTTTAATTATAAAGGTGTTTTTAGAATTCACTCGATCTTTGGAAGAAAAATGCATTAATTTAATTTGACTTCCGACTCATCTAAGAAAGATATTAAGGGATATTCGATAAATAGAAAATATATGGAAAGCATTAAATAGGGTCTAGCTTGAAATAAATGGCCATATCTTCGTCAAAAATTGCCCCACTTCAATTATAAAGGTGTTTTTAGAATTCGCTTAATCTTTGAAACAAAACTGCATTAAAATAATTTGACTTCCGACTCATCTAAGAAAGATATTTAGGGATATTCGATAAATAGAAAATATATGGAAAGCGTTAAATAGGGTCTACCTTGAAATAAATGGGCATATCTTCGTCAAAAATTGCCCCATTTCAATTATAAAGGTGTTTTTAGAATTCACTTAATCTTTGAAACAAAACTGCGTTAAAATAATTTGACTTCCGACTCGTCTAAGAAAGATATTAAGGGATATTCTTCGATAAATAGAAAATATATGGAAAGCATTAAATAGTGTCTACCTTGAAATAAATGGCCATATCTTCGTCAAAAATTGCCCCATTTCAATTATAAAGGTGTTTTTAGAATTCACTTGATCTTTGGAACAAAACTGCATTAAAATAATTTGACTTCCGACTCATCTAAGAAAGATATTAAGGGATATTCTTCGATAAATAGAAAATATATGGAAAGCATTAAATAGGGTCTACCTTGAAATAATTAGCCATATCTTCGTCAAAAATTGCCCCATTTCAATTATAAAGGTGTTTTTAGAATTCACTCGATCTTTGGAACAAAACTGCATTAAAATAATTTGACTTCCGACTCATCTAAGAAAGATATTAAGGGATATTCTTCGATAAATAGAAAATATATGGAAAGCATTAAATAGGGTCTACCTTGAAATAAATAGCCATATCTTCGTCAAAAATTGCCCCACTTCAATTATAAAGGTGTTTTTAGAATTCACTCAATCTTTGGAACAAAACTGCATTAAAATAATTTGACTTCCGACTCATCTAAGAAAGATATTAAGGGATATTCTTCGATAAATAGAAAATATATGGAAAGCATTAAATAGGGTCTACCTTGAAATAAATGGCCATATCTTCGTCAAAAATTGCCCCATTTCAATTATAAAGGTGTTTTTAGAATTCACTTGATCTTTGGAACAAAACTGCATTAAAATAATTTGACTTCCGACTCATCTAAGAAAGATATTAAGGGATATTCTTCGATAAATAGAAAATATATGGAAAGCATTAAATAGTGTCTACCTTGAAATAAATTGCCATATCTTCGTAAAAAATTGCCCCATTTCAATTATAAAGGTGTTTTTAGAATTCGCTTGATCTTTGAAACAAACCTGCATTAAAATAATTTGACTTCCGACTCATCTAAGAAAGATATTAAGGGATATTCTTCGATAAATAGAAAATATATTGAAAGCATTAAATAGTGTCTACCTTGAAATAAATGGCCATATCTTCGTCAAAAATTGACCCACTTCAATTATAAAGGTGTTTTTAGAATTCGCTTAATCATCGAAACAAAACTGCATTAAAATAATTTGACTTCCGACTCATCTTAGAAAGATATTAAGGGATATTCTTCGATAAATAGAAAATATATGGAAAGCATTAAATAGGGTCTACCTTGAAATAAATGGCCATATCTTCGTAAAAAAAATTGCCCCATTTCAATTATAAAGGTGTTTTTAGAATTCACTCGATCTTTGAAAGAAAACTGCATTAAAATAATTTGACTTCCGACTCATCTAAGAAAGATATTAAGGGATATTCGATAAATAGAAAATATATTGAAAGCATTAAATAGGGTCTACCTTGAAATAAGTGGCCATATCTTCGTCAAAAATTGCCCCACTTCAATCATAAAGGTGTTTTTAGAATTCGCTTAATCATCGAAACAAAACTGCATTAAAATAATTTGACTTCCGACTCATCTTAGAAAGATATTAAGGGATATTCTTCGATAAATAGAAAATATATGGAAAGCATTAAATAGGGTCTACCTTGAAATAAATGGCCATATCTTCGTCAAAAATTGCCCCATTTCAATTATAAAGGTGTTTTTAGAATTCACTTGATCTTTGGAACAAAACTGCGTTAAAATAATTTGACTTCCGACTCATCTAAGAAAGATATTAAGGGATATTCTTCGATAAATAGAAAATATATGGAAAGCATTAAATAGGGTCTACCTTCAAATAAATGGCCATATCTTCGTAAAAAAATTGCCCCATTTCAATTATAAAGGTGTTTTTAGAATTCACTCGATCTTTGAAAGAAAACTGCATTACAATAATTTGACTTCCGACTCATCTAAGAAAGATATTAAGGGATATTCTTCGATAAATAGAAAATATATGGAAAGCATTAAATAGGGTCTACCTTGAAATAAATGGCCATATCTTCGTAAAAAATTGCCCAATTTCAATTATAAAGGTGTTTTTAGATTCGCTTGATCTTTGAAACAAAACTGCATTAAAATAATTTGACTTCCGACTCATCTAAGAAAGATATTAAGGGATATTCTTCGATAAATAGAAAATATATGGAAAGCATTAAATAGGGTCTACCTTGAAATAAATGGCCATATCTTCGTCAAAAATTGCCCCATTTCAATTATAAAGGTGTTTTTAGAATTCACTTGATCTTTGGAACAAAACTGCATTAAAATAATTTGACTTCCGACTCATCTAAGAAAGATATTAAGGGATATTCTTCGATAAATAGAAAGTATATGGAAAGCATTAAATAGGCTCTACCTTGAAATAAATGGCCATATCTTCGTCAAAAATTGCCCCATTTCAATTATAAAGGTGTTTTTAGAATTCGCTCGATCTTTGGAACAAAACTGCATTAAACTAATTTGACTTCCGACTCATCTAAGAAAGATATTAAGGGATATTCTTCGATAAATAGAAAATATATGCAAAGCATTAAATAGGGTCTACCTTGAAATAAATGGCCATATCTTCATCTAAAATTGCCCAATTTCAATTATAAAGATGTTTTTAGAATTCGCTTGATCTTTGGAACAAAACTGCATTAAAATAATTTGACTTCCGACTCATCTTAGAAAGATATTAAGGGATATTCTTCGATAAATAGAAAATATATGGAAAGCATTAAATAGGGTCTACCTTGAAATAAATGGCCATATCTTCGTCAAAAATTGCCCCATTTCAATTATAAAGGTGCTTTTAGAATTCACTTGATCTTTGAAACAAAACTGCATTAAAATAATTTGACTTCCGACTCATCTAAAAAAGATATTAAGGGATATTCTTCGATAAATAGAAAATATATGGAAAGCATTAAATAGGGTCTACCTTGAAATAAATGGCCATATCTTCGTCAAAAATTGCCCCACTTCAATTATAAAGGTGTTTTTAGAATTCGCTTAATCTTTGAAACAAAACTGCATTAAAATAATTTGACTTCCGACTCATCTAAGAAAGATATTAAGGGATATTCTTAGATAAGTAGAAAATACATGGAAAGCATTAAATAGGGTCTACCTTGAAATAAATGGCCATATCTTCGTCAAAAATTGTCCCATTTCAATTATAAAGGTGTTTTTAGAATTCACTCGATCTTTGGAACAAAACTGCATTAAAATAATTTGACTTCCGACTCATCTAAGAAAGATATTAAGGGATATTCGATAAATAGAAAATATATGGAAAGCATTAAATAGGGTCTAGCTTGAAATAAATGGCCATATCTTCGTCAAAAATTGCCCCACTTCAATTATAAAGGTGTTTTTAGAATTCGCTTAATCTTTGAAACAAAACTGCATTAAAATAATTTGACTTCCGACTCATCTAAAAAAGATATTAAGGGATATTCTTCGATAAATAGAAAATATATGGAAAGCATTAAATAGGGTCTACCTTGAAATAAATGGCCATATCTTCGTCAAAAATTGCCCCATTTCAATTATAAAGGTGTTTTTAGAATTCACTTGATCTTTGGAATAAAACTGCGTTAAAATAATTTGACTTCCGACTCATCTAAGAAAGATATTAAGGGATATTCTTCGATAAATAGAAAATATATGGAAAGCATTAAATAGTGTCTACCTTGAAATAAATGGCCATATCTTCGTCAAAAATTGCCCCATTTCAATTATAAAGGTGTTTTTAGAATTCACTTGATCTTTGGAACAAAACTGCATTAAAATAATTTGACTTCCGACTCATCTAAGAAAGATATTAAGGGATATTCTTTGATAAATAGAAAATATATGGAAAGCATTAAATAGGGTCTACCTTGAAATAATTGGCCATATCTTCGTCAAAAATTGCCCCATTTCAATTATAAAGGTGTTTTTAGAATTCACTCGATCTTTGGAACAAAACTGCATTAAAATAATTTGACTTCCGACTCATCTAAGAAAGATATTAAGGGATATTCTTCGATAAATAGAAAATATATGGAAAGCATTAAATAGGGTCTACCTTGAAATAAATAGCCATATCTTCGTCAAAAATTGCCCCACTTCAATTGTAAAGGTGTTTTTAGAATTCACTCAATCTTTGGAACAAAACTGCATTAAAATAATTTGACTTCCGACTCATCTAAGAAAGATATTAAGGGATATTCTTCGATAAATAGAAAATATATGGAAAGCATTAAATAGGGTCTACCTTGAAATAAATGGCCATATCTTCGTCAAAAATTGCCCCATTTCAATTATAAAGGTGTTTTTAGAATTCACTTGATCTTTGGAACAAAACTGCATTAAAATAATTTGACTTCCGACTCATCTAAGAAAGATATTAAGGGATATTCTTCGATAAATAGAAAATATATTGAAAGCATTAAATAGTGTCTACCTTGAAATAAATGGCCATATCTTCGTCAAAAATTGACCCACTTCAATTATAAAGGTGTTTTTAGAATTCGCTTAATCATCGAAACAAAACTGCATTAAAATAATTTGACTTCCGACTCATCTTAGAAAGATATTAAGGGATATTCTTCGATAAATAGAAAATATATGGAAAGCATTAAATAGGGTCTACCTTGAAATAAATGGCCATATCTTCGTAAAAAAATTGCCCCATTTCAATTATAAAGGTGTTTTTAGAATTCACTCGATCTTTGAAAGAAAACTGCATTAAAATAATTTGACTTCCGACTCATCTAAGAAAGATATTAAGGGATATTCGATAAATAGAAAATATATTGAAAGCATTAAATAGGGTCTACCTTGAAATAAATGGCCATATCTTCGTCAAAAATTGCAACACTTCAATTATAAAGGTGTTTTTAGAATTCGCTTAATCTTTGAAACAAAACTGCATTAAAATAATTTGACTTCCGACTCATCTTAGAAAGATATTAAGGGATATTCTTCGATAAATAGAAAATATATGGAAAGCATTAAATAGGGTCTACCTTGAAATAAATGGCCATATCTTCGTCAAAGATTGCCCCATTTCAATTATAAAGGTGTTTTTAGAATTCACTTGATCTTTGGAACAAAACTGCATGAAAATAATTTGACTTCCGACTCATCTAAGAAAGATATTAAGGGATATTCTTCGATAAATAGAAAATATATGGAAAGCATTAAATAGGGTCTACCTTGAAATAAATGGCCATATCTTCGTAAAAAATTGCCCCATTTCAATTATAAAGGTGTTTTTAGAATTCGCTTGATCTTTGAAACAAAACTGCATTAAAATATTTTGACTTCCGACTCATCTAAGAAAGATATTAAGGGATATTCTTCGATAAATAGAAAATATATGGAAAGCATTAAATAGGGTCTACCTTGAAATAAATGGCCATATCTTCGTCAAAAATTGCCCCATTTCAATTATAAAGGTGTTTTTAGAATTCACTCGATCTTTGGAACAAAACTGCATTAAAATAATTTGACTTCCGACTCATATAAGAAAGATATTAAGGGATATTCGATAAATAGAAAATATATTGAAAGCATTAAATAGGGTCAACCTTGAAATAAATGGCCATATCTTCGTCAAAAATTGCCCAATTTCAATTATAAAGGTGTTTTTAGAATTCGCTTAATCTTTTAAAACAAAACTGCATTAAAATAATTTGACTTCCGACTCATCTAAGAAAGATATTAAGGGATATTCTTCGATAAATAGAAAATATATGGAAAGCATTAAATAGGGTCAACCTTGAAATAAATGGCCATATCTTCGTCAAAAATTGCCCCATTTCAATTATAAAGGTGTTTTTAGAATTCACTTGATCTTTGGAACAAAACTGCATTCAAATAATTTGACTTCCGACTCATCTAAGAAAGATATTAAGGGATATTCTTCGATAAATAGAAAATATATGGAAAGCATTAAATAGTGTCTACCTTGAAATAAATGGACATATCTTCGTCAAAAATTGCCCCATTTCAATTATAAAGGTGTTTTTAGAATTCACTCAATCTTTGGAACAAAACTGCATTAAAATAGTTCGACTTCCGACTCATCTAGGAAAGATATTAAGGGATATTCTTTGATAAATAGAAAATATATGGAAAGCATTAAATAGTGTCTACCTTGAAATAAATGGACATATCTTCGTCAAAAATTGCCCCATTTCAATTATAAAGGTGTTTTTAAAATTCGCTCAATCATCGAAACAAAACTGCATTAAAGTAATTTGACTTCCGACTCATCTAAGAAAGATATTAAGAGATATTCTACGATTAATAGAAAGTATAAGGCAAACATTAAATAGAGTCAACCTTGAAATAAATGGTCATATCTTCGTCAAAAATTGCCCCATTTCAATTATAAAGGTGTTTTTAGAATTCACTTTATCTTTGGAACAAAACTGCATTAAAATAATTTGACTTCCGACTCATCTAAGAAAGATATTAAGGGATATTCGATAAATAGAAAATATATTGAAAGCATTAAATAGGGTCTACCTTGAAATAAATGGCCATATCTTCGTCAAAAATTGCCCCACTTCAATTATAAAGGTGTTTTTAGAATTCGCTTAATCTTTGAAACAAAACTGCATTAAAATAATTTGACTTCCGACTCATCTAAGAAAGATATTAAGGGATATTCTTCGATAAATAGAAAATATATGGAAAGCATTAAATAGGGTCAACCTTGAAATAAATGGCCATATCTTCGTCAAAAATTGCCCCATTTCAATTATAAAGGTGTTTTTAGAATTCACTTGATCTTTGGAACAAAACTGCTTTAAAATAATTTGACTTCCGACTCATCTAAGAAAGATATTAAGGGATATTCTTCGATAAATAGAAAGTATATGGAAAGCATTAAATAGGCTCTACCTTGAAATAAATGGCCATATCTTCGTCAAAAATTGCCCCATTTCAATTATAAAGGTGTTTTTAGAATTCGCTCGATCTTTGGAACAAAACTGCATTAAACTAATTTGACTTCCGACTCATCTAAGAAAGATATTAAGGGATATTCTTCGATAAATAGAAAATATATGCAAAGCATTAAATAGGGTCTACCTTGAAATAAATGGCCATATCTTCATCTAAAATTGCCCAATTTCAATTATAAAGATGTTTTTAGAATTCGCTTGATCTTTGGAACAAAACTGCATTAAAATAATTTGACTTCCGACTCATCTAAGAAAGATATTAAGGGATATTCTTTGAAAAAAATAGAAAATATATGGAAAGCATTAAATAGGGTCTACCTTGAAATAAATGGCCATATCTTCGTCAAAAATTGCCCCATTTCAATTATAAAGGTGCTTTTAGAATTCACTTGATCTTTGAAACAAAACTGCATTAAAATAATTTGACTTCCGACTCATCTAAAAAAGATATTAAGGGATATTCTTCGATAAATAGAAAATATATGGAAAGCATTAAATAGGGTCTACCTTGAAATAAATGGCCATATCTTCGTCAAAAATTGCCCCACTTCAATTATAAAGGTGTTTTTAGAATTCGCTTAATCTTTGAAACAAAACTGCATTAAAATAATTTGACTGCCGACTCATCTAAGAAAGATATTAAGGGATATTCTTAGATAAGTAGAAAATACATGGAAAGCATTAAATAGGGTCTACCTTGAAATAAATGGCCATATCTTCGTCAAAAATTGTCCCATTTCAATTATAAAGGTGTTTTTAGAATTCACTCGATCTTTGGAACAAAACTGCATTAAAATAATTTGACTTCCGACTCATCTAAGAAAGATATTAAGGGATATTCGATAAATAGAAAATATATGGAAAGCATTAAATAGGGTCTAGCTTGAAATAAATGGCCATATCTTCGTCAAAAATTGCCCCACTTCAATTATAAAGGTGTTTTTAGAATTCGCTTAATCTTTGAAACAAAACTGCATTAAAATAATTTGACTTCCGACTCATCTAAAAAAGATATTAAGGGATATTCTTCGATAAATAGAAAATATATGGAAAGCATTAAATAGGGTCTACCTTGAAATAAATGGCCATATCTTCGTCAAAAATTGCCCCATTTCAATTATAAAGGTGTTTTTAGAATTCACTTGATCTTTGGAATAAAACTGCGTTAAAATAATTTGACTTCCGACTCATCTAAGAAAGATATTAAGGGATATTCTTCGATAAATAGAAAATATATGGAAAGCATTAAATAGTGTCTACCTTGAAATAAATGGCCATATCTTCGTCAAAAATTGCCCCATTTCAATTATAAAGGTGTTTTTAGAATTCACTTGATCTTTGAAACAAAACTGCATTAAAATAATTTGACTTCCGACTCATCTAAGAGAGATATAAAGGGATATTCTTCGATAAATAGAAAATATATGGAAAGCATTAAATAGGGTCTACCTTGAAATAAATGGCCATATCTTCGTCAAAAATTGTCCCATTTCAATTATAAAGGTGTTTTTAGAATTCACTTGATCTTTGGAACAAAACTGCATTAAAATAATTTGACTTCCGACTCATCTAAGAAAGATATTAAGGGATATTCGATAAATAGAAAATATATGGAAAGCATTAAATAGGGTCTAGCTTGAAATAAATGGCCATATCTTCGTCAAAAATTGCCCCACTTCAATTATAAAGGTGTTTTTAGAATTCGCTTAATCTTTGAAACAAAACTGCATTAAAATAATTTGACTTCCGACTCATCTAAAAAAGATATTAAGGGATATTCTTCGATAAATAGAAAATATATGGAAAGCATTAAATAGGGTCTACCTTGAAATAAATGGCCATATCTTCGTCAAAAATTGCCCCATTTCAATTATAAAGGTGTTTTTAGAATTCACTTGATCTTTGGAATAAAACTGCATTAAAATAATTTGACTTCCGACTCATCTAAGAAAGATATTAAGGGATATTCTTCGATAAATAGAAAATATATGGAAAGCATTAAATAGTGTCTACCTTGAAATAAATGGCCATATCTTCGTCAAAAATTGCCCCATTTCAATTATAAAGGTGTTTTTAGAATTCACTTGATCTTTGGAACAAAACTGCATTAAAATAATTTGACTTCCGACTCATCTAAGAAAGATATTAAGGGATATTCTTTGATAAATAGAAAATATATGGAAAGCATTAAATAGGGTCTACCTTGAAATAATTGGCCATATCTTCGTCAAAAATTGCCCCATTTCAATTATAAAGGTGTTTTTAGAATTCACTCGATCTTTGGAACAAAACTGCATTAAAATAATTTGACTTCCGACTCATCTAAGAAAGATATTAAGGGATATTCTTCGATAAATAGAAAATATATGGAAAGCATTAAATAGGGTCTACCTTGAAATAAATGGCCATATCTTCGTCAAAAATTGCCCCATTTCAATTATAAAGGTGTTTTTAGAATTCACTTGATCTTTGAAACAAAACTGCATTAAAATAATTTGACTTCCGACTCATCTAAGAGAGATATTAAGGGATATTCTTCGATAAATAGAAAATATATGGAAAGCATTAAATAGGGTCTACCTTGAAATAAATAGCCATATCTTCGTCAAAAATTGCCCCACTTCAATTGTAAAGGTGTTTTTAGAATTCACTCAATCTTTGGAACAAAACTGCATTAAAATAATTTGACTTCCGACTCATCTAAAAAAGATATTAAGGGATATTCTTCGATAAATAGAAAATATATGGAAAGCATTAAATAGGGTCTACCTTGAAATAAATGGCCATATCTTCGTCAAAAATTGCCCCACTTCAATTATAAAGGTGTTTTTAGAATTCGCTTAATCTTTGAAACAAAACTGCATTAAAATAATTTGACTGCCGACTCATCTAAGAAAGATATTAAGGGATATTCTTAGATAAGTAGAAAATACATGGAAAGCATTAAATTGGGTCTACCTTGAAATAAATGGCCATATCTTCGTCAAAAATTGTCCCATTTCAATTATAAAGGTGTTTTTAGAATTCACTCGATCTTTGGAACAAAACTGCATTAAAATAATTTGACTTCCGACTCATCTAAGAAAGATATTAAGGGATATTCGATAAATAGAAAATATATGGAAAGCATTAAATAGGGTCTAGCTTGAAATAAATGGCCATATCTTCGTCAAAAATTGCCCCACTTCAATTATAAAGGTGTTTTTAGAATTCGCTTAATCTTTGAAACAAAACTGCATTAAAATAATTTGACTTCCGACTCATCTAAAAAAGATATTAAGGGATATTCGATAAAAAGAAAATATATGGAAAGCATTAAATAGGGTCTACCTTGAAATAAATGGCCATATCTTCGTCAAAAATTGCCCCATTTCAATTATTAAGGTGTTTTTAGAATTCACTTGATCTTTGGAATAAAACTGCGTTAAAATAATTTGACTTCCGACTCATCTAAGAAAGATATTAAGGGATATTCTTCGATAAATAGAAAATATATGGAAAGCATTAAATAGTGTCTACCTTGAAATAAATGGCCATATCTTCGTCAAAAATTGCCCCATTTCAATTATAAAGGTGTTTTTAGAATTCACTTGATCTTTGGAACAAAACTGCATTAAAATAATTTGACTTCCGACTCATCTAAGAAAGATATTAAGGGATATTCTTTGATAAATAGAAAATATATGGAAAGCATTAAATAGGGTCTACCTTGAAATAATTGGCCATATCTTCGTCAAAAATTGCCCCATTTCAATTATAAAGGTGTTTTTAGAATTCACTCAATCTTTGGAACAAAACTGCATTAAAATAATTTGACTTCCGACTCATCTAAGAAAGATATTAAGGGATATTCTTCGATAAATAGAAAATATATGGAAAGCATTAAATAGGGTCTACCTTGAAATAAATGGCCATATCTTCGTCAAAAATTGCCCCATTTCAATTATAAAGGTGTTTTTAGAATTCACTTGATCTTTGAAACAAAACTGCATTAAAATAATTTGACTTCCGACTCATCTAAGAGAGATATAAAGGGATATTCTTCGATAAATAGAAAATATATGGAAAGCATTAAATAGGGTCTACCTTGAAATAAATAGCCATATCTTCGTCAAAAATTGCCCCACTTCAATTGTAAAGGTGTTTTTAGAATTCACTCAATCTTTGGAACAAAACTGCATTAAAATAATTTGACTTCCGACTCATCTAAAAAAGATATTAAGGGATATTCTTCGATAAATAGAAAATATATGGAAAGCATTAAATAGGGTCTACCTTGAAATAAATGGCCATATCTTCGTCAAAAATTGCCCCACTTCAATTATAAAGGTGTTTTTAGAATTCGCTTAATCTTTGAAACAAAACTGCATTAAAATAATTTGACTGCCGACTCATCTAAGAAAGATATTAAGGGATATTCTTAGATAAGTAGAAAATACATGGAAAGCATTAAATAGGGTCTACCTTGAAATAAATGGCCATATCTTCGTCAAAAATTGTCCCATTTCAATTATAAAGGTGTTTTTAGAATTCACTCGATCTTTGGAACAAAACTGCATTAAAATAATTTGACTTCCGACTCATCTAAGAAAGATATTAAGGGATATTCGATAAATAGAAAATATATGGAAAGCATTAAATAGGGTCTAGCTTGAAATAAATGGCCATATCTTCGTCAAAAATTGCCCCACTTCAATTATAAAGGTGTTTTTAGAATTCGCTTAATCTTTGAAACAAAACTGCATTAAAATAATTTGACTTCCGACTCATCTAAAAAAGATATTAAGGGATATTCTTCGATAAATAGAAAATATATGGAAAGCATTAAATAGGGTCTACCTTGAAATAAATGGCCATATCTTCGTCAAAAATTGCCCCATTTCAATTATAAAGGTGTTTTTAGAATTCACTTGATCTTTGGAATAAAACTGCGTTAAAATAATTTGACTTCCGACTCATCTAAGAAAGATATTAAGGGATATTCTTCGATAAATAGAAAATATATGGAAAGCATTAAATAGTGTCTACCTTGAAATAAATGGCCATATCTTCGTCAAAAATTGCCCCATTTCAATTATAAAGGTGTTTTTAGAATTCACTTGATCTTTGGAACAAAACTGCATTAAAATAATTTGACTTCCGACTCATCTAAGAAAGATATTAAGGGATATTCTTTGATAAATAGAAAATATATGGAAAGCATTAAATAGGGTCTACCTTGAAATAATTGGCCATATCTTCGTCAAAAATTGCCCCATTTCAATTATAAAGGTGTTTTTAGAATTCACTCGATCTTTGGAACAAAACTGCATTAAAATAATTTGACTTCCGACTCATCTAAGAAAGATATTAAGGGATATTCTACGATAAATAGAAAATATATGGAAAGCATTAAATAGGGTCTACCTTGAAATAAATGGCCATATCTTCGTCAAAAATTGCCCCATTTCAATTATAAAGGTGTTTTTAGAATTCACTTGATCTTTGAAACAAAACTGCATTAAAATAATTTGACTTCCGACTCATCTAAGAGAGATATAAAGGGATATTCTTCGATAAATAGAAAATATATGGAAAGCATTAAATAGGGTCTACCTTGAAATAAATAGCCATATCTTCGTCAAAAATTGCCCCACTTCAATTGTAAAGGTGTTTTTAGAATTCACTCAATCTTTGGAACAAAACTGCATTAAAATAATTTGACTTCCGACTCATCTAAGAAAGATATTAAGGGATATTCTTCGATAAATAGAAAATATATGGAAAGCATTAAATAGGGTCTACCTTGAAATAAATGGCCATATCTTCGTCAAAAATTGCCCCACTTCAATTATAAAGGTGTTTTTAGAATTCACTCGATCTTTGGAAGAAAACTGCATTAAAATAATTTGACTTCCGACTCATCTAAGAAAGATATTAAGGGATATTCTTCGATAAATAGAAAATATATGGAAAGCATTAAATAGGGTCTACCTTGAAATAAATGGCCATATCTTCGTAAAAAATTGCCCCATTTCAATTATAAAGGTGTTTTTAGAATTCACTTGATCTTTGAAACAAAACTGCATTAAAATAATTTGACTTCCGACTCATCTAAGAAAGATATTAAGGGATATTCTTCGATAAATAGAAAATATATTGAAAGCATTAAATAGTGTCTACCTTGAAATAAATGGCCATATCTTCGTCAAAAATTGACCCACTTCAATTATAAAGGTGTTTTTTAGAATTCGCTTAATCATCGAAACAAAACTGCATTAAAATAATTTGACTTCCGACTCATCTTAGAAAGATATTAAGGGATATTCTTCGATAAACAGAAAATATATGGAAAGCATTAAATAGGGTCTACCTTGAAATAAATGGCCATATCTTCGTAAAAAAATTGCCCCATTTCAATTATAAAGGTGTTTTTAGAATTCACTCGATCTTTGAAAGAAAACTGCATTAAAATAATTTGACTTCCGACTCATCTAAGAAAGATATTAAGGGATATTCGATAAATAGAAAATATATTGAAAGCATTAAATAGGGTCTACCTTGAAATAAATGGCCATATCTTCGTCAAAAATTGCCCCACTTCAATCATAAAGGTGTTTTTAGAATTCGCTTAATCATCGAAACAAAACTGCATTAAAATAATTTGACTTCCGACTTATCTTAGAAAGATATTAAGGGATATTCTTCGATAAATAGAAAATATATGGAAAGCATTAAATAGGGTCTACCTTGAAATAAATGGCCATATCTTCGTCAAAAATTGCCCCATTTCAATTATAAAGGTGTTTTTAGAATTCACTTGATCTTTGGAACAAAACTGCATTAAAATAATTTGACTTCCGACTCATCTAAGAAAGATATTAAGGGATATTCTTCGATAAATAGAAAATATATGGAAAGCATTAAATAGGGTCTACCTTGAAATAAATGGCCATATCTTCGTAAAAAATTGCCCCATTTCAATTATAAAGGTGTTTTTAGAATTCGCTTGATCTTTGAAACAAAACTGCATTAAAATATTTTGACTTCCGACTCATCTAAGAAAGATATTAAGGGATATTCTTCGATAAATAGAAAATATATGGAAAGCATTAAATAGTGTCTACCTTGAAATAAATGGCCATATCTTCGTCAAAAATTGCCCCATTTCAATTATAAAGGTGTTTTTAGAATTCACTCGATCTTTGGAACAAAACTGCATTAAAATAATTTGACTTCCGACTCATCTAAGAAAGATATTAAGGGATATTCGATAAATAGAAAATATATTGAAAGCATTAAATAGGGTCTACCTTGAAATAAATGGCCATATCTTCGTCAAAAATTGCCCCACTTCAATTATAAAGGTGTTTTTAGAATTCGCTTAATCTTTGAAACAAAACTGCATTAAAATAATTTGACTTCCGACTCATCTAAAAAAGATATTAAGGCATATTCTTCGATAAATAGAAAATATATGGAAAGCATTAAATAGGATCTACCTTGAAATAAATAGCCATATCTTCGTCAAAAATTACCCCACTTCAATTATAAAGGTGTCTTTAGAATTCACTCAATCTTTGGAACAAAACTGCATTAAAATAATTTGACTTCCGACTCATCTTAGAAAGATATTAAGGGATATTCTTCGATAAATAGAAAATATATGGAAAGCATTAAATAGGGTCAACCTTGAAATAAATGGCCATATCTTCGTCAAAAATTGCCCCATTTCAATTATAATGGTGTTTATCGAATTCACTCGATCTTTGGCACACAACTGCATGAAAATAATTTGACTTCCGACTCATCTAAGAAAGATATTAAGGGATATTCTTCGATAAATAGAAAATATATGGAAAGCATTATATAGGGTCTACCTTGAAATAAATGGCCATATCTTCGTCAAAAATTGCCCCATTTCAATTATAAAGGTGTTTTTAGAATTCACTTGATCTTTGGAAACAAACTGCATTAAAATAGTTCGACTTCCGACTCATCTAAGAAAGATATTAAGGGATATTCTTCGATAAATAGAAAATATATGGAAAGCATTAAATAGGGTCTACCTTGAAATAAATGGCCATATCTTCGTCAAAAATTGCCCCATTTCAATTATAAAGGTGTTTTAAGAATTCACTCGATCTTTGGAACATAACTGCATTAAAATAATTTGACTTTCGACTCATCTAAGAAAGATATTAAGGGATATTCTTCGATAAATAGAAAATATATGGAAAGCATTAAATAGGGTCTACCTTGAAATAAATGGCCATATCTTCGTCAAAAATTGATCCACTTCAATTATAAAGGTGTTTTTAGAATTCGCTTAATCTTTGAAACAAAACTGCATTAAAATAATTTGACTTCCGACTCATCTAAAAAAGATATTAAGAGATATTCTTCGATAAATAGAAAATATATGGAAAGCATTAAATAGGATCTACCTTGAAATAAATAGCCATATCTTCTTCAAAAATTACCCCACTTCAATTATAAAGGTGTCTTTAGAATTCACTCAATCTTTGGAACAAAACTGCATTAAAATAATTTGACTTCCGACTCATCTAAGAAAGATATTAAGGGATATTCTTCGATAAATAGAAAATATATGGAAAGCATTAAATAGGGTCAACCTTGAAATAAATGGCCATATCTTCGTCAAAAATTGCCCCATTTCAATTATAAAGGTGTTTTTAGAATTCACTTGATCTTTGGAATAAAACTGCATTAAAATAATTTGACTTCCGACTCATCTAAGAAAGATATTAAGGGATATTCGATAAATAGAAAATATATGGAAAGCATTAAATAGGGTCTACCTTGAAATAAATGGCCATATCTTCGTCAAAAATTGCCCAATTTCAATTATAAAGGTGTTTTTAGAATTCGCTCGATCTTTGGAACAAAACTGCATTAAAATAATTTGACTTCCGACTCATATAAGAAAGATATTAAGGGATATTCTTCGATAAATAGAAAATATATGGAAAGCATTAAATAGGATCTACCTTGAAATAAATGGCCATATCTTCATCTGAAATTGCCTAATTTCAATTATAAAGGTGTTTTTAGAATTCACTTGATCTTTGGAACAAAACTGCATTAAAATAATTTGACTTCCGACTCATCTAAGAAAGATATTAAGGGATATTCGATAAATAGAAAATATATTGAAAGCATTAAATAGGGTCTACCTTGAAATAAATGGCCATATCTTCGTCAAAATTGCCCCACTTCAATCATAAAGGTGTTTTTAGAATTCACTTGATCTTTGGAACAAAACTGCATTAAAATAATTTGACTTCCGACTCATCTAAGAAAGATATTAAGGGATATTCTTCGATAAATAGAAAATATATGGAAAGCATTAAATAGGGTCTACCTTGAAATAAATGGCCATATCTTCGTCAAAAATTGCCCCATTTCAATTATAAAGGTGTTTTTAGAATTCACTTGATCTTTGGAACAAAACTGCATTAAAATAATTTGACTTCCGACTCATCTAAGAAAGATATTAAGGGATATTCTTCGATAAATAGAAAATATATGGAAAGCATTAAATAGTGTCTACCTTGAAATAAATGGCCATATCTTCGTAAAAAATTGCCCAATTTCAATTATAAAGGTGTTTTTTAGAATTCGCTTGATCTTTGAAACAAAACTGCATTAAAATATTTTGACTTCCGACTCATATAAGAAAGATATTAAGGGATATTCGATAAATAGAAAATATATTGAAAGCATTAAATAGGGTCTACCTTGAAATAAATAGCCATATCTTCGTCAAAAATTGCCCCACTTCAATTATAAAGGTGTTTTTAGAATTCGCTTAATCTTTGAAACAAAACTGCATTAAAATAATTTGACTTCCGACTCATCTAAAAAAGATATTAAGGCATATTCTTCGATAAATAGAAAATATATGGAAAGCATTAAATAGGATCTACCTTGAAATAAATAGCCATATCTTCGTCAAAAATTACCCCACTTCAATTATAAAGGTGTCTTTAGAATTCACTCAATCTTTGGAACAAAACTGCATTAAAATAATTTGACTTCCGACTCATCTTAGAAAGATATTAAGGGATATTCTTCGATAAATAGAAAATATATGGAAAGCATTAAATAGGGTCAACCTTGAAATAAATGGCCATATCTTCGTCAAAAATTGCCCCATTTCAATTATAAAGGTGTTTTTAGAATTCACTTGATCTTTGGAACAAAACTGCATTAAAATAATTTGACTTCCGACTCATCTAAGAAAGATATTAAGGGATATTCTTCGATAAATAGAAAATATATGGAAAGCATTAAATAGGGTCTACCTTGAAATAAATGGCCATATCTTCGTCAAAAATTGCCCCATTTCAATTATAAAGGTGTTTTTAGAATTCACTTGATCTTTGGAAACAAACTGCATTAAAATAGTTCGACTTCCGACTCATCTAAGAAAGATATTAAGGGATATTCTTCGATAAATAGAAAATATATGGAAAGCATTAAATAGGGTCTACCTTGAAATAAATGGCCATATCTTCGTCAAAAATTGCCCCATTTCAATTATAAAGGTGTTTTAAGAATTCACTCGATCTTTGGAACAAAACTGCATTAAAATAATTTGACTTCCGACTCATCTAAGAAAGATATTAAGGGATATTCGATAAATAGAAAATATATTGAAAGCATTAAATAGGGTCTACCTTGAAATAAATGGCCATATCTTCGTCAAAAATTGCCCCATTTCAATTATAAAGATGTTTTTGGAATTCGCTTGATCTTTGAAACAAAACTGCATTAAAATAATTTGGCTTCCGACTCATCTAAGAAAGATATTAAGAGATATTCTTCGATAAATAGAAAATATATGGAAAGCATTAAATAGGATCTACCTTGAAATAAATAGCCATATCTTCTTCAAAAATTACCCCACTTCAATTATAAAGGTGTCTTTAGAATTCACTCAATCTTTGGAACAAAACTGCATTAAAATAATTTGACTTCCGACTCATCTAAGAAAGATATTAAGGGATATTCTTCGATAAATAGAAAATATATGGAAAGCATTAAATAGGGTCAACCTTGAAATAAATGGCCATATCTTCGTCAAAAATTGCCCCATTTCAATTATAAAGGTGTTTTTAGAATTCACTTGATCTTTGGAACAAAACTGCATTAAAATAATTTGACTTCCGACTCATCTAAGAAAGATATTAAGGGATATTCTTCGATAAATAGAAAATATATGGAAAGCATTATATAGGGTCTACCTTGAAATAAATGGCCATATCTTCGTCAAAAATTGCCCCCATTTCAATTATAAAGGTGTTTTTAGAATTCACTTGATCTTTGGAAACAAACTGCATTAAAATAGTTCGACTTCCGACTCATCTAAGAAAGATATTAAGGGATATTCTTCGATAAATAGAAAATATATGGAAAGCATTAAATAGGGTCTACCTTGAAATAAGTGGCCATATCTTCATCTAAAATTGCCCAATTTCAATTATTAAGGTGTTTTTAGAATTCACTTGATCTTTGGAACAAAACTGCATTAAAATAATTTGACTTCCGACTCATCTAAGAAAGATATTAAGGGATATTCGATAAATAGAAAATATATGGAAAGCATTAAATAGGGTCTACCTTGAAATAAATGGCCATATCTTCGTCAAAAATTGCCCAATTTCAATTATAAAGGTGTTTTTAGAATTCGCTCGATCTTTGGTACAAAACTGCATTAAAATAATTTGACTTCCGACTCATCTAAGAAAGATATTAAGGGATATTCTTCGATAAATAGAAAATATATGGAAAGCATTAAATAGGGTCTACCTTGAAATAAATGGCCATATCTTCATCTGAAATTGCCAAATTTCAATTATAAAGGTGTTTTTAGAATTCACTTGATCTTTGGAACAAAACTGCATTAAAATAATTTGACTTCCGACTCATCTAAGAAAGATATTAAGGGATATTCTTCGATAAATAGAAAATATATGGAAAGCATTAAATAGGATCTACCTTGAAATAAATGGCCATATCTTCGTCAAAAATTGCCCCATTTCAATTATAAAGGTGTTTTTAGAATTCGCTTAATCTTTGAAACAAAACTGCATTAAAATAATTTGACTTCCGACTCATCTAAGAAAGATATTAAGAGATATTCTTCGATTAATAGAAAATATATGGAAAGCATTAAATAGGGTCTACCTTGAAATAAATAGCCATATCTTCGTCAAAAATTACCCCACTTTAATTATAAAGGTGTTTTTAGAATTCACTCAATCTTTGGAACAAAACTGCATTAAAATAATTTGACTTCCGACTCATCTAAGAAAGATATTAAGGGATATTCTTCGATAAATAGAAAATATATGGAAAGCATTAAATAGGATCTACCTTGAAATAAATGGCCATATCTTCGTCAAAAATTGCCCCATTTCAATTATAAAGGTGTTTTAGAATTCGCTAAATCTTGAAACAAAACTGCATTAAAATAATTTGACTTCCGACTCATCTAAGAAAGATATTAAGAGATATTCTTCGATTAATAGAAAATATATGGAAAGCATTAAATAGGGTCTACCTTGAAATAAATGGCCATATCTTCGTCAAAAATTGCCCCATTTCAATTATAAAAGTGTTTTTAGAATTCACTTGATCTTTGGAACAAAACTGCATTAAAATAATTTGACTTCCGACTCATCTAAGAAAGATATTAAAGGATTTTCGATAAATAGAAAATATATGGAAAGCATTAAATAGTGTCTACCTTGAAATAAATGGCCATATCTTCGTCAAAAATTGCCCATTTCAATTATAAAGGTGTTTTTAGAATTCGCTTGATCTTTGAAACAAAACTGCATTAAAATATTTTGACTTCCGACTCATCTAAGAAAGATATTAAGGGATATTCTTCGATAAATAGAAAATATATGGAAAGCATTAAATAGGGTCTACCTTGAAATAAATGGCCATATCTTCGTCAAAAATTGCCTCATTTCAATTATAAAGGTGTTTTTAGAATTCACTCGATCTTTGGAACAAAACTGCATTAAAATAATTTGACTTCCGACTCATCTAAGAAAGATATTAAGGGATATTTGATAAATAGAAAATATATTGAAAGCATTAAATGGGTCTACCTTGAAATAAATGGCCATATCTTCGTCAAAAATTGCCCAATTTCAATTATAAAGATGTTTTTAGAATTCGCTTAATCTTTGAAACAAAACTGCATTAAAATAATTTGACTTCCGACTCATCTAAAAAGATATTAAGGGATATTCTTCGATAAATAGAAAATATATGGAAAGCATTAAATAGGGTCTACCTTGAAATAAATAGCCATATCTTCGTCAAAAATTACCCCACTTCAATTATAAAGGTGTTTTTAGAATTCACTCAATCTTTGGAACAAAACTGCATTAAAATAATTTGACTTCCGACTCATCTAAGAAAGATATTAAGAGATATTCTTCGATTAATAGAAAATATATGGAAAGCATTAAATAGGGTCTACCTTGAAATAAATAGCCATATCTTCGTCAAAAATTACCCCACTTTAATTATAAAGGTGTTTTTAGAATTCACTCAATCTTTGGAACAAAACTGCATTAAAATAATTTGACTTCCGACTCATCTAAGAAAGATATTAAGGGATATTCTTCGATAAATAGAAAATATATGGAAAGCATTAAATAGGGTCTACCTTGAAATAAATGGCCATATCTTCGTCAAAAATTGCCCCACTTCAATTATAAAGGTGTTTTTAGAATTCGCTAAATCTTTGAAACAAAACTGCATTAAAATAATTTGACTTCCGACTCATCTAAGAGAGATATTAAGGGATATTCTTCGATAAATAGAAAATATATGGAAAGCATTAAATAGGGTCTACCTTGAAATAAATGGCCATATCTTCGTCAAAAATTGCCCCATTTCAATTATAAAAGTGTTTTTAGAATTCACTTGATCTTTGGAACAAAACTGCATTAAAATAATTTGACTTCCGACTCATCTAAGAAAGATATTAAGGGATATTCTTCGATAAATAGAAAATATATGGAAAGCATTAAATAGGGTCTACCTTGAAATAAATGGCCATATCTTCGTCAAAAATTGCCCCATTTCAATTATAAAGGTGTTTTTAGAATTCGCTTGATCTTTGGAAACAAAACTGCATTAAAATATTTTGACTTCCGACTCATCTAAGAAAGATATTAAGGGATATTCTTCGATAAATAGAAAATATATGGAAAGCATTAAATAGGGTCTACCTTGAAATAAATGGCCATATCTTCATCTAAAATTGCCCATTTTCAATTATAAAGGTGTTTTTAGAATTCACTTGATCTTTGGAACAAAACTGCATTAAAATAATTTGACTTCCGACTCATCTAAGAAAGATATTAAGGGATATTCTTCGATAAATAGAAAATATATGGAAAGCATTAAATAGGGTCTACCTTGAAATAAATGGCCATATCTTCGTCAAAAATTGCCCAATTTCAATTATAAAGGTGTTTTTAGAATTCGCTCGATCTTTGGTACAAAACTGCATTAAAATAATTTGACTTCCGACTCATCTAAGAAAGATATTAAGGGATATTCTTCGATAAATAGAAAATATATGGAAAGCATTAAATAGGGTCTACCTTGAAATAAATGGCCATATCTTCATCAGAAATTGCCCCATTTCAATTATAAAGGTGTTTTTAGAATTCGCTTGATCTTTGGAACAAAACTGCCTTAAAATAATTTGACTTCCGACTCATCTAAGAAAGATATTAAGGGATATTCTTCGATAAATAGAAAATATATGGAAAGCATTAAATAGGGTCTACCTTGAAATAAATGGCCATATCTTCGTCAAAAATTGCCCCACTTCAATTATAAAGGTGTTTTTAGAATTCGCTTGATCTTTCGAAACAAAACTGCATTAAAATAATTTGACTTCCGACTCATTTAAGAAAGATATTAAGAGATATTCTTCGATTAATAGAAAATATATGGAAAGCATTAAATAAGGTCTACCTTGAAATAAATAGCCATATCTTCGTCAAAATTTACCCCACTTCAATTATAAAGGTGTTTTTAGAATTCACTCAATCTTTGGAACAAAACTGCATTAAAATAATTTGACTTCCGACTCATCTAAGAAAGATATTAAGGGATACTTCGATAAATAGAAAATATATGGAAAGCATTAAATAGGGTCTACCTTGAAATAAATGGCCATATCTTCAACTGAAATTGCCCAATTTCAATTATAAAGGTGTTTTTAGAATTCACTCGATCTTTGGAACAAAACTGCATTAAAATAATTTGACTTCCGACTCATCTAAGAAAGATATTAAGGGATATTCGATAAATAGAAAATATATGGAAAGCATTAAATAGGGTCTACCTTGAAATAAATGGCCATATCTTCGTCAAAAATTGCCCCACTTCAATTATAAAGGTGTTTTTAGAATTCGCTTAATCTTTGAAACAAAACTGCATTAAAATAATTTGACTTCCGACTCATCTAAAAAAGATATTAAGGGATATTCTTCGATAAATAGAAAATATATGGAAAGCATTAAATAGGGTCTACCTTGAAATAAATGGCCATATCTTCGTCAAAAATTGCCCCATTTCAATTATAAAGGGGTTTTTAGAATTCACTTGATCTTTGGAACAAAACTGCATTAAAATAATTTGACTTCCGACTCATCTAAGAAAGATATTAAGGGATATTCTTCGATAAATAGAAAATATATGGAAAGCATTAAAAAGTGTCTACCTTGAAATAAATGGCCATATCTTCGTCAAAAATTGCCCCATTTCAATTATAAAGGTGTTTTTAGAATTCACTTGATCTTTGGAACAAAACTGCATTAAAATAATTTGACTTCCGACTCATCTAAGGAAGATATTAAGGGATATTCTTTGATAAATAGAAAATATATGGAAAGCATTAAATAGGGTCTACCTTGAAATAAATGGCCATATCTTCGTCAAAAATTGCCCCATTTTAATTATAAAGGTGTTTTTAGAATTCACTCGATCTTTGAAACAAAACTGCATTAAAATAATTTGACTTCCGACTCATCTAAGAAAGATATTAAGGGATATTCGATAAATAGAAAATATATTGAAAGCATCAAATAGGGTCTACCTTGAAATAAATGGCCATATCTTCGTCAAAAATTGCCCCACTTCAATTATAAAGGTGTTTTTAGAATTCGCTTAATCTTTGAAACAAAACTGCATTAAAATAATTTGACTTCCGACTCATCTAAAAAAGATATTAAGGGTTATTCTTCGATAAATAGAAAATATATGGAAAGCAATAAATAGGGTCAACCTTAAAATAAATGGCCATATCTTCGTCAAAAATTGCCCCATTTCAATTATAAAGGTGTTTTTAGAATTCACTTGATCTTTGGAACAAAACTGCATTAAAATAATTTGACTTCCGACTCATCTAAGAAAGATATTAAGGGATATTCTTCGATACATAGAAAATATATGGAAAGCATTAAATAGTGTCTACCTTGAAATAAATGGCTATATCTTCGTCAAAAATTGCCCCATTTCAATTTTAAAGGTGTTTTTAGATTTCACTTAATCTTTGGAACCAAACTGCATTAAAATAATTTGACTTCCGACTCATCTAAGAAAGATATTAAGGGATATTCTTCGATAAATAGAAAATATATTGAAAGCATTAAATAGGGTCTACCTTGAAATAAATGGCCATATCTTCATCTAAAATTGCCCAATTTCAATTATAAAGGTGTTTTTAGAATTCGCTTGATCTTTGAAACAAAACTGCATTAAAATAATTTGACTTCCGACTCATCTAAGAAAGATATTAAGGGATATTCTTCGATAAATAGAAAATATATGGAAAGCATTAAATAGGGTCTACCTTGAAATAAATGGCCATATCTTCGTCAAAAATTGCCCCATTTCAATTATAAAGGTGTTTTTAGAATTCACTCGATCTTTGAAACAAAACTGCGTTAAAATAATTTGACTTCCGACTCATCTAAGAAAGATATTAAGGGATATTCTTCGATAAATAGAAAATATATGGAAAGCATTAAATAGGGTCTACCTTGAAATAAATGGCCATATCTTCGTCAAAAATTGCCCCATTTCAATTATAAAGGTGTTTCTAGAATTCACTTGATCTTTGGAAACAAACTGCATTAAAATAATTTGACTTCCGACTCATCTAAGAAAGATATTAAGGGATATTCTTCGATAAATAGAAAATATATGGAAAGCATTAAATAGGGTCTAGCTTGAAATAAATGGCCATATCTTCGTCAAAAATTGCCCCATTTCAATTATAAAGGTGTTTTTAGAATTCAAACAATCTTTGAAACAAAACTGCATTAAAATAATTTGACTTCCGACTCATCTAAGAAAGATATTAAGGGATATTCTTCGATAAATAGAAAATATATGGAAAGCATTAAATAGGGTCTACCTTGAAATAAATGGCCATATCTTCGTCAAAAATTGCCCCATTTCAATTACAAAGATGTTTTTAGAATTCACTCGATCTTTGGAACAAAACTGCATTAAAATAATTTGACTTCCGACTCATCTAAGAAAGATATTAAGGGATATTCGATATATAGAAAATATATGGAAAGCATTAAATAGGGTCTAGCTTGAAATAAATGGCCATATCTTCGTCAAAAATTGCCCCACTTCAATTATAAAGGTGTTTTTAGAATTCGCTTAATATTTGAAACAAAACTGCATTAAAATAATTTGACTTCCGACTCATCTAAAAAAGATATTAAGGGATATTCTTCGATAAATAGAAAATATATGGAAAGCATTAAATAGGGTCTACCTTGAAATAAATAGCCATATCTTCGTCAAAAATTGGCCCATTTCAATTATAAAGGTGTTTTTAGAATTCACTTGATCTCTGGAACAAAACTGCATTAAAATAATTTGACTTCCGACTCATCTAAGAAAGATATTAAGGGATATTCTTCGATAAATAGAAAATATATGGAAAGCATTAAATAGGGTCTACCTTGAAATAAATGGCCATATCTTCGTCAAAAATTGCCCCATTTCAATTATAAAGGTGTTTTTAGAATTCACTTGATCTTTGGAACAAAGCTGCATTAAAATAATTTGACTTCCGACTCATCTAAGAAAGATATTAAGGGATATTCGATAAATAGAAAATATATGGAAAGCATTAAATAGGGTCTACCTTGAAATAAATGGCCATATCTTCGTCAAAAATTGCCCCATTTCAATTATAAAGGTGTTTTTAGAATTCGCTCGATCTTTGGAACAAAACTGCATTAAAATAATTTGACTTCCGACTCATCTAAGAAAGATATTAAGGGATATTCTTCGATAAATAGAAAATATATGGAAAGCATTAAATAGGGTCTACCTTGAAATAAATGGCCATATCTTCATCTAAAATTGCCCAATTTCAATTATAAAGGTGTTTTTAGAATTCACTCGATCTTTGGAAGAAAACTGCATTAAAATATTTTGACTTCCGACTCATCTAAGAAAGATATTAAGGGATATCTTCGATAAATAGAAAATATATGGAAAGCATTAAATAGGGTCTACCTTGAAATAAATGGCCATATCTTCGTCAAAAATTGCCCCATTTCAATTATAAAGGTGTTTTTAGAATTCGCTCGATCTTTTGAACAAAACTGCATTAAAATAATTTGACTTCCGACTCATCTAAGAAAGATATTAAGGGATATTCTTCGATAAATAGAAAATATATGGAAAGCATTAAATAGGGTCTACCTTGAAATAAATGGCCATATCTTCATCTAAAATTGCCCAATTTCAATTATAAAGGTGTTTTTAGAATTCACTTGATCTTTGGAACAAAACTGCATTAAAATAATTTGACTTCCGACTCATCTAAGAAAGATATTAAGGGATATTCTTCGATAAATAGAAAATATATGGAAAGCATTAAATAGGGTCTACCTTGAAATAAATGGCCATATCTTCGTCAAAAATTGCCCCATTTCAATTATAAAGGTGTTTTTAGAATTCGCTCGATCTTTGGAACAAAACTGCATTAAAATAATTTGACTTCCGACTCATCTAAGAAAGATATTAAGGGATATTCTTCGATAAATAGAAAATATATGGAAAGCATTAAATAGGGTCTACCTTGAAATAAATGGCCATATCTTCGTCAAAAATTGCCCCATTTCAATTATAAAGGTGTTTCTAGAATTCACTTCATCTTTGCAACAAAACTGCATTAAAATAATTTGACTTCCGACTCATCTAAGAAAGATATTAAGGGATATTCGATATATAGAAAATATATGGAAAGCATTAAATAGGGTCTAGCTTGAAATAAATGGCCATATCTTCGTCAAAAATTGCCCCACTTCAATTATAAAGGTGTTTTTAGAATTCGCTTAATATTTGAAACAAAACTGCATTAAAATAATTTGACTTCCGACTCATCTAAAAAAGATATTAAGGGATATTCTTCGATAAATAGAAAATATATGGAAAGCATTAAATAGGGTCTACCTTGAAATAAATAGCCATATCTTCGTCAAAAATTGGCCCATTTCAATTATAAAGGTGTTTTTAGAATTCACTTGATCTCTGGAACAAAACTGCATTAAAATAATTTGACTATCGACTCATCTAAGAAAGATATTAAGGGATATTCTTCGATAAATAGAAAATATATGGAAAGCATTAAATAGGGTCTACCTTGAAATAAATGGCCATATCTTCGTCAAAAATTGCCCCATTTCAATTATAAAGGTGTTTTTAGAATTCACTTGATCTTTGGAACAAAGCTGCATTAAAATAATTTGACTTCCGACTCATCTAAGAAAGATATTAAGGGATATCTTCGATAAATAGAAAATATATGGAAAGCATTAAATAGGGTCTACCTTGAAATAAATGGCCATATCTTCGTCAAAAATTGCCCAATTTCAATTATAAAGGTGTTTTTAGAATTCACTTGATCTTTGGAACAAAGCTGCATTAAAATAATTTGACTTCCGACTCATCTAAGAAAGATATTAAGGGATATTCGATAAATAGAAAATATATGGAAAGCATTAAATAGGGTCTACCTTGAAATAAATGGCCATATCTTCGTCAGAAATTGCCCCATTTCAATTATAAAGGTGTTTTTAGAATTCGCTCGATCTTTGGAACAAAACCGCGTTAAAAAAATTTGACTTCCGACTCATCTAAGAAAGATATTAAGGGATATTCTTCGATAAATTGAAAATATATGGAAAGCATTAAATAGGGTCTACCTTGAAATAAATGGCCATATCTTCAACTGAAATTGCCCAATTCCAATTATAAAAGTGTTTTTAGAATTCACTCGATCTTTGGAACAAAACTGCATTAAAATAATTTGACTTCCGACTCATCTAAGAAAGATATTAAGGGATATTCTTCGATAAATAGAAAATATATGGAAAGCATTAAATAGGGTCTACCTTGAAATAAATGGCCATATCTTCGTCAAAAATTGCCCAATTTCATTTATAAAGGTGTTTTTAGAATTCACTTGATCTTTGGAACAAAACTGCATTAAAATAATTTGACTTCCGACTCATCTAAAAAAGATATTAAGGGATATTCTTCGATAAATTGAAAATATATGGAAAGCATTAAATAGGGTCTACCTTGAAATAAATGGCCATATCTTCGTCAAAAATTGCCCCACTTCAATTATAAAGGTGTTTTTAGAATTCGCTTAATCATCGAAACAAAACTGCATTAAAATAATTTGACTTCCGACTCATCTTAGAAAGATATTAAGGGATATTCTTCGATAAACAGAAAATATATGGAAAGCATTAAATAGGGTCTACCTTGAAATAAATGGCCATATCTTCGTCAAAAATTGCCCCACTTCAATTATAAAGGTGTTTTTAGAATTCGCTCAATCTTTGAAACAAAACTGCATTAAAATAATTTGACTTCCGACTCATCTTAGAAAGATATTAAGGGATATTCTTCGATAAATAGAAAATATATGGAAAGCATTAAATAGGGTCTACCTTGAAATAAATGGCCATATCTTCGTCAAAAATTGCCCCATTTCAATTATAAAGGTGTTTCTAGAATTCACTTGATCTTTGGAAACAAACTGCATTAAAATAATTTGACTTCCGACTCATCTAAGAAAGATATTAAGGGATATTCTTCGATAAATAGAAAATATATGGAAAGCATTAAATAGGGTCTACCTTGAAATAAATGGCCATATCTTCGTCAGAAATTGCCCCATTTCAATTATAAAGGTGTTTTTAGAATTCGCTCGATCTTTGGAACAAAACCGCGTTAAAAAAATTTGACTTCCGACTCATCTAAGAAAGATATTAAGGGATATTCTTCGATAAATTGAAAATATATGGAAAGCATTAAATAGGGTCTACCTTGAAATAAATGGCCATATCTTCAACTGAAATTGCCCAATTCCAATTATAAAAGTGTTTTTAGAATTCACTCGATCTTTGGAACAAAACTGCATTAAAATAATTTGACTTCCGACTCATCTAAGAAAGATATTAAGGGATATTCTTCGATAAATAGAAAATATATGGAAAGCATTAAATAGGGTCTACCTTGAAATAAATGGCCATATCTTCGTCAAAAATTGCCCAATTTCATTTATAAAGGTGTTTTTAGAATTCACTTGATCTTTGGAACAAAACTGCATTAAAATAATTTGACTTCCGACTCATCTAAAAAAGATATTAAGGGATATTCTTCGATAAATTGAAAATATATGGAAAGCATTAAATAGGGTCTACCTTGAAATAAATGGCCATATCTTCGTCAAAAATTGCCCCACTTCAATTATAAAGGTGTTTTTAGAATTCGCTTAATCATCGAAACAAAACTGCATTAAAATAATTTGACTTCCGACTCATCTTAGAAAGATATTAAGGGATATTCTTCGATAAATAGAAAATATATGGAAAGCATTAAATAGGGTCTACCTTGAAATAAATGGCCATATCTTCATCTAAAATTGCCCATTTTCAATTATTAAGGTGTTTTTAGAATTCACTTGATCTTTGGAACAAAACTGCATTAAAATAATTTGACTTCCGACTCATCTAAGAAAGATATTAAGGGATATTCTTCGAAAAATAGAAAATATATGGAAAGCATTAAATAGGGTCTACCTTGAAATAAATGGCCATATCTTCGTCAAAAATTGCCCAATTTCAATTATAAAGGTGTTTTTAGAATTCGCTCGATCTTTGGTACAAAACTGCATTAAAATAATTTGACTTCCGACTCATCTAAGAAAGATATTAAGGGATATTCTTCGATAAATAGAAAATATATGGAAAGCATTAAATAGGGTCTACCTTGAAATAAATGGCCATATCTTCGTCAAAAATTGCCCCACTTCAATTATAAAGGTGTTTTTAGAATTCGCTCAATCTTTGAAACAAAACTGCATTAAAATAATTTGACTTCCGACTCATCTTAGAAAGATATTAAGGGATATTCTTCGATAAATAGAAAATATATGGAAAGCATTAAATAGGGTCTACCTTGAAATAAATGGCCATATCTTCGTCAAAAATTGCCCCATTTCAATTATAAAGGTGTTTTTAGAATTCACTTGATCTTTGGAAGAAAATTGCATTAAAATAATTTGACTTCCGACTCATCTAAGAAAGATATTAAGGGATATTCTTCGATAAATAGAAAATATATGGAAAGCATTAAATAGGGTCTACCTTGAAATAAATAGCCATATCTTCGTCAAAAATTGCCCCACTTCAATTATAAGGGTGTTTTTAGATTTCGCTTAATCTTTGGAACAAAACTGCATTAAAATAATTTGACTTCCGACTCATCTAAGAAAGATATTAAGGGATATTCTTCGATAAATAGAAAATATATGGAAAGCATTAAATAGGGTCTACCTTGAAATAAATGGCCATATCTTCGTCAAAAATTGCCCCATTTCAATTATAAAGGTGTTTCTAGAATTCACTTGATCTTTGGAAAAAAACTGCATTAAAATAATTTGACTTCCGACTCATCTAAGAAAGATATTAAGGGATATTCTTCGATAAATAGAAAATATATGGAAAGCATTAAATAGGGTCTACCTTGAAATAAATGGCCATATCTTCATCTAAAATTGCCCAATTTCAATTATAAAGGTGTTTTTAGAATTCACTTGATCTTTGAAACAAAACTGCATTAAAATAATTTGACTTCCGACTCATCTAAGAAAGATATTAAGGGATACTTCGATAAGTAGAAAATATATGGAAAGCATTAAATAGGGTCTACCTTGAAATAAATGGCCATATCTTCGTCAAAAATTGCCCCATTTCAATTATAAAGGTGTTTTTAGAATTCGCTCGATCTTTGGAACAAAACTGCATTAAAATAATTTGACTTCCGACTCATCTAAGAAAGATATTAAGGGATATTCTTCGATAAATAGAAAATATATGGAAAGCATTAAATAGGGTCTACCTTGAAATAAATGGCCATATCTTCAACTGAAATTGCCCAATTTCAATTATAAAGATGTTTTTAGAATTCGCTTGATCTTTGGAACAAAACTGCATTAAAATAATTTGACTTCCGACTCATCTAAGAAAGATATTAAGGGATATTCTTCGATAAATAGAAAATATATGGAAAGCATTAAATAGGGTCTACCTTGAAATAAATGGCCATATCTTCGTCAAAAATTGCCCCATTTCAATTATAAAGGTGTTTTTAGAATTCGCTCGATCTTTGGAACAAAACTGCATTAAAATAATTTGACTTCCGACTCATCTAAGAAAGATATTAAGGGATATTCTTCGATAAATAGAAAATATATGGAAAGCATTAAATAGGGTCTACCTTGAAATAAATGGCCATATCTTCGTCAAAAATTGCCCCATTTCAATTATAAAGGTGTTTCTAGAATTCACTTCATCTTTGGAACAAAACCGCCTTAAAATACTTTGACTTCCGACTCATCTAAGAAAGATATTAAGGGATATTCTTCGATAAATAGAAAATATATGGAAAGCATTAAATAGGGTCTACCTTGAAATAAATGGCCATATCTTCGTCAAAAATTGCCCCATTTCAATTATAAAGGTGTTTTTAGAATTCGCTTGATCTTTGGAACAAAACCGCGTTAAAAAAATTTGACTTCCGACTCATCTAAGAAAGATATTAAGGGATATTCTTCGATAAATTGAAAATATATGGAAAGCATTAAATAGGGTCTACCTTGAAATAAATGGCCATATCTTCAACTGAAATTGCCCAATTTCAATTATAAAGGTGTTTTTAGAATTCACTCGATCTTTGGAACAAAACTGCATTAAAATAATTTGACTTCCGACTCATCTAAGAAAGATATTAAGGGATATTCTTCGATAAATAGAAAATATATGGAAAGCATTAAATAGGGTCTACCTTGAAATAAATGGCCATATCTTCGTCAAAAATTGCCCAATTTCATTTATAAAGGTGTTTTTAGAATTCACTTGATCTTTGGAACAAAACTGCATTAAAATAATTTGACTTCCGACTCATCTAAGAAAGATATTAAGGGATATTCTTCGATAAATAGAAAATATATGGAAAGCATTAAATAGGGTCTACCTTGAAATAAATGGCCATATCTTCGTCAAAAATTGCCCCACTTCAATTATAAAGGTGTTTTCAGAATTCGCTTGATCATCGAAACAAAACTGCATTAAAATAATTTGACTTCCGACTCATCTTAGAAAGATATTAAGGGATATTCTTCGATAAATAGAAAATATATGGAAAGCATTAAATAGGGTCTACCTTGAAATAAATGGCCATATCTTCGTCAAAAATTGCCCAATTTCATTTATAAAGGTGTTTTTAGAATTCACTCGATCTTTGGAACAAAACTGCATTAAAATAATTTGACTTCCGACTCATCTAAGAAAGATATTAAGGGATATTCTTCGATAAATAGAAAATATATGGAAAGCATTAAATAGGGTCTACCTTGAAATAAATGGCCATATCTTCGTCAAAAATTGCCCCATTTCATTTATAAAGGTGTTTTTAGAATTCACTTGATCTTTGGAACAAAACTGCATTAAAATAATTTGACTTCCGACTCATCTAAAAAAGATATTAAGGGATATTCTTCGATAAATTGAAAATATATGGAAAGCATTAAATAGGGTCTACCTTGAAATAAATGGCCATATCTTCGTCAAAAATTGCCCCACTTCAATTATAAAGGTGTTTTCAGAATTCGCTTAATCATCGAAACAAAACTGCATTAAAATAATTTGACTTCCGACTCATCTTAGAAAGATATTAAGGGATATTCTTCGATAAATAGAAAATATATGGAAAGCATTAAATAGGGTCTACCTTGAAATAAATGGCCATATCTTCATCTAAAATTGCCCCTTTTCAATTATTAAAGGTGTTTTTAGAATTCACTTGATCTTTGGAACAAAACTGCATTAAAATAATTTGACTTCCGACTCATCTAAGAAAGATATTAAGGGATATTCTTCGAATAAATAGAAAATATATGGAAAGCATTAAATAGGGTCTACCTTGAAATAAATGGCCATATCTTCGTCAAAAATTGCCCAATTTCAATTATAAAGGTGTTTTTAGAATTCGCTCGATCTTTGGATACAAAACTGCATTAAAATAATTTGACTTCCGACTCATCTAAGAAAGATATTAAGGGATATTCTTCGATAAATAGAAAATATATGGAAAGCATTAAATAGGGTCTACCTTGAAATAAATGGCCATATCTTCGTCAAAAATTGCCCCATTTCAATTATAAAGGTGTTTTTAGAATTCGCTCGATCTTTGAAACAAAACTGCATTAAAATAATTTGACTTCCGACTCATCTAAGAAAGATATTAAGGGATATTCTTCGATAAATAGAAAATATATGGAAAGCATTAAATAGGGTCTACCTTGAAATAAATGGCCATATCTTCGTCAAAAATTGCCCCATTTCAATTATAAAGGTGTTTTTAGAATTCACTTGATCTTTGGAAGAAAATTGCATTAAAATAATTTGACTTCCGACTCATCTAAGAAAGATATTAAGGGATATCTTCGATAAATAGAAAATATATGGAAAGCATTAAATAGGGTCTACCTTGAAATAAATAGCCATATCTTCGTCAAAAATTGCCCCACTTCAATTATAAAGGTGTTTTTAGAATTCGCTTAATCTTTGGAACAAAACTGCATTAAAATAATTTGACTTCCGACTCATCTAAGAAAGATATTAAGGGATATTCTTCGATAAATAGAAAATATATGGAAAGCATTAAATAGGGTCTACCTTGAAATAAATGGCCATATCTTCGTCAAAAATTGCCCCATTTCAATTATAAAGGTGTTTTTAGAATTCACTTGATCTTTGGAAACAAACTGCATTAAAATAATTTGACTTCCGACTCATCTAAGAAAGATATTAAGGGATATTCTTCGATAAATAGAAAATATATGGAAAGCATTAAATAGGGTCTACCTTGAAATAAATGGCCATATCTTCATCTAAAATTGCCCAATTTCAATTATAAAGGTGTTTTTAGAATTCACTTGATCTTTGAAACAAAACTGCATTAAAATAATTTGACTTCCGACTCATCTAAGAAAGATATTAAGGGATATTCTTCGATAAGTAGAAAATATATGGAAAGCATTAAATAGGGTCTACCTTGAAATAAATGGCCATATCTTCGTCAAAAATTGCCCCATTTCAATTATAAAGGTGTTTTTAGAATTCGCTCGATCTTTGGAACAAAACTGCATTAAAATAATTTGACTTCCGACTCATCTAAGAAAGATATTAAGGGATATTCTTCGATAAATAGAAAATATATGGAAAGCATTAAATAGGGTCTACCTTGAAATAAATGGCCATATCTTCAACTGAAATTGCCCAATTTCAATTATAAAGGTGTTTTTAGAATTCGCTTGATCTTTGGAACAAAACTGCATTAAAATAATTTGACTTCCGACTCATCTAAGAAAGATATTAAGGGATATTCTTCGATAAATAGAAAATATATGGAAAGCATTAAATAGGGTCTACCTTGAAATAAATGGCCATATCTTCGTCAAAAATTGCCCCATTTCAATTATAAAGGTGTTTTTAGAATTCGCTCGATCTTTGGAACAAAACTGCATTAAAATAATTTGACTTCCGACTCATCTAAGAAAGATATTAAGGGATATTCTTCGATAAATAGAAAATATATGGAAAGCATTAAATAGGGTCTACCTTGAAATAAATGGCCATATCTTCGTCAAAAATTGCCCCATTTCAATTATAAAGGTGTTTTTAGAATTCACTTCATCTTTGGAACAAAACTGCCTTAAAATACTTTGACTTCCGACTCATCTAAGAAAGATATTAAGGGATATTCTTCGATAAATAGAAAATATATGGAAAGCATTAAATAGGGTCTACCTTGAAATAAATGGCCATATCTTCGTCAAAAATTGCCCCATTTCAATTATAAAGGTGTTTTTAGAATTCGCTTGATCTTTGGAACAAAACCGCGTTAAAAAAATTTGACTTCCGACTCATCTAAGAAAGATATTAAGGGATATTCTTCGATAAATTGAAAATATATGGAAAGCATTAAATAGGGTCTACCTTGAAATAAATGGCCATATCTTCAACTGAAATTGCCCAATTTCAATTATAAAGGTGTTTTTAGAATTCACTCGATCTTTGGAACAAAACTGCATTAAAATAATTTGACTTCCGACTCATCTAAGAAAGATATTAAGGGATATTCTTCGATAAATAGAAAATATATGGAAAGCATTAAATAGGGTCTACCTTGAAATAAATGGCCATATCTTCGTCAAAAATTGCCCAATTTCATTTATAAAGGTGTTTTTAGAATTCACTTGATCTTTGGAACAAAACTGCATTAAAATAATTTGACTTCCGACTCATCTAAAAAAGATATTAAGGGATATTCTTCGATAAATAGAAAATATATGGAAAGCATTAAATAGGGTCTACCTTGAAATAAATGGCCATATCTTCGTCAAAAATTGCCCCACTTCAATTATAAAGGTGTTTTTAGAATTCGCTTGATCATCGGAACAAAACTGCATTAAAATAATTTGACTTCCGACTCATCTTAGAAAGATATTAAGGGATATTCTTCGATAAATAGAAAATATATGGAAAGCATTAAATAGGGTCTACCTTGAAATAAATGGCCATATCTTCGTCAAAAATTGCCCCACTTCAATTATAAAGGTGTTTTTAGAATTCGCTTAATCTTTGAAACAAAACTGCATTAAAATAATTTGACTTCCGACTCATCTTAGAAAGATATTAAGGGATATTCTTCGATAAATAGAAAATATATGGAAAGCATTAAATAGGGTCTACCTTGAAATAAATGGCCATATCTTCGTCAAAAATTGCCCAATTTCAGTTATAAAGGTGTTTCTAGAATTCACTTGATCTTTGGAACAAAACTGCATTAAAATAATTTTACTTCCGACTCATCTAAAAAAGATATTAAGGGATATTCTTCGATAAATAGAAAATATATGGAAAGCATTAAATAGGGTCTACCTTGAAATAAATGGCCATATCTTCGTCTAAAATTGCCCCATTTCAATTATAAAGGTGTTTTTAGAATTCACTCGATCTTTGGAACAAAACTGCATTAAAAGAATTTGACTTCCAACTCATCTAAGAAAGATATTAAGGGATATTCTTCGATAAATAGAAAATATATGGAAAGCATTAAATAGGGTCTACCTTGAAATAAATGGCCATATCTTCGTCAAAAATTGCCCCATTTCAATTATAAAGGTGTTTTTAGAATTCGCTCGATCTTTGGAACAAAACTGCATTAAAATAATTTGACTTCCGACTCATCTAAGAAAGATATTAAGGGATATTCTTCGATAAATAGAAAATATATGGAAAGCATTAAATAGGTCTACCTTGAAATAAATGGCCATATCTTCAACTGAAATTGCCCAATTTCAATTATAAAGGTGTTTTTAGAATTCGCTTGATCTTTGGAACAAAACTGCATTAAAATAGTTTGACTTCCGACTCATCTAAGAAAGATATTAAGGGATATTCTTCGATAAATAGAAAATATATGGAAAGCATTAAATAGGGTCTACCTTGAAATAAATGGCCATATCTTCGTCAAAAATTGCCCAATTTCAATTATAAAGGTGTTTTTAGAATTCACTTGATCTTTGGAACAAAACTGCATTAAAATAATTTGACTTCCGACTCATCTTAGAAAGATATTAAGGGATATTCTTCGATAAATTGAAAATATATGGAAAGCATTAAATAGGGTCTACCTTGAAATAAATGGCCATATCTTCGTCAAAAATTGCCCCACTTCAATTATAAAGGTGTTTTTAGAATTCGCTTAATCATCGAAACAAAACTGCATTAAAATAATTTGACTTCCGACTCATCTTAGAAAGATATTAAGGGATATTCTTCGATAAATAGAAAATATATGGAAAGCATTAAATAGGGTCTACCTTGAAATAAATGGCCATATCTTCGTAAAAAAATTGCCCCATTTCAATTATAAAGGTGTTTTTAGAATTCACTCGATCTTTGAAAGAAAACTGCATTAAAATAATTTGACTTCCGACTCATCTAAGAAAGATATTAAGGGATATTCGATAAATAGAAAATATATTGAAAGCATTAAATAGGGTCTACCTTGAAATAAATGGCCATATCTTCGTCAAAAATTGCCCCACTTCAATCATAAAGGTGTTTTTAGAATTCGCTTAATCATCGAAACAAAACTGCATTAAAATAATTTGACTTCCGACTCATCTTAGAAAGATATTAAGGGATATTCTTCGATAAATAGAAAATATATGGAAAGCATTAAATAGGGTCTACCTTGAAATAAATCGCCATATCTTCGTCAAAAATTGCCCCATTTCAATTATAAAGGTGTTTTTAGAATTCACTTGATCTTGGAAACAAAACTGCATTAAAATAATTTGACTTCCGACTCATCTAAGAAAGATATTAAGGGATATTCGATAAATAGAAAATATATTGAAAGCATTAAATAGGGTCTAGCTTGAAATAAATGGCCATATCTTCAACATGAGATTGCCCCATTTCAATTATAAAGGTGTTTTTAGAATTCGCTTGATCTTTGAAACAAAACTGCATTAAAATAATTTGACTTCCGACTCATCTAAGAAAGATATTAAGGGATATTCTTCGATAAATAGAAAATGTATGGAAAGCATTAAATAGGGTCTACCTTGAAATAAATGGCCATATCTTCGTCAAAAATTGCCCAATTTCTATTATAAAGGTGTTTTTAGAATTCACTTGATCTTTGGAACAAAACTGCATTAAAATAATTTGACTTCCGACTCATCTAAAAAAGATATTAAGGGATATTCTTCGATAAATTGAAAATATATGGAAAGCATTAAATAGGGTCTACCTTGAAATAAATGGCCATATCTTCGTCAAAAATTGCCCCATTTCAATTATAAAGGTGTTTTTAGAATTCACTTGATCTTTGGAACAAAACTGCATTAAAATAATTTGACTTCCGACTCATCTTAGAAAGATATTAAGGGATATTCTTCGATAAATAGAAAATATATGGAAAGCATTAAATAGGGTCTGCCTTGAAATAAATGGCCATATCTTCGTCAAAAATTGCCCCATTTCAATTATAAAGGTGTTTTTAGAATTCACTCGGTCTTTGGAAGAAAACTGCATTAAAATAATTTGACTTCCGACTCATTTAAGAAAGATATTAAGGGATATCTTCGATAAATAGAAAATATATGGAAAGCATTAAATAGGGTCTACCTTGAAATAAATGGCCATATCTTCGTCAAAAATTGCCCCACTTCAATTATAAAGGTGTTTTTAGATTTCGCTCGATCTTTGGAACAAAACTGCATTAAAATAATTTGACTTCCGACTCATCTAAGAAAGATATTAAGGGATATTCTTCGATAAATAGAAAATATATGGAAAGCATTAAATAGGGTCTACCTTGAAATAAATGGCCCATATCTTTGTCAAAAATATGCCCCATTTCAATTATAAAGGTGTTTTTAGAATTCGCTTGATCTTTGGAACAAAACTGCATTAAAATAATTTGACTTCCGACTCATCTAAGAAAGATATTAAGGGACATTCTTTGATAAATAGAAAATATATGGAAAGCATTAAATAGGGTCTACCTTGAAATAAATGGCCATATCTTCGTCAAAAATTGCCCCACTTCAATTATAAAGGTGTTTTTAGAATTCGCTTAATCATCGAAACAAAAGTGCATTAAAATAATTTGACTTCCGACTCATCTTAGAAAGATATTAAGGGATATTCTTCGATAAATAGAAAATATATGGAAAGCATTAAATAGGGTCTACCTTGAAATAAATGGCCATATCTTCGTCAAAAATTGCCCCATTTCAATTATAAAGGTGTTTTTAGAATTCACTCGATCTTTGGAAGAAAACTGCATTAAAATAATTTGACTTCCGACTCATCTAAGAAAGATATTAAGGGATATTTCGATAAATAGAAAATATATGGAAAGCATTAAATAGGGTCTACCTTGAAATAAATGGCCATATCTTCGTCAAAAATTGCCCCACTTCAATTTTAAAGGTGTTTTTAGAATTCACTTGATCTTTGGAACAAAACTGCACTAAAATAATTTGACTTCCGACTCATCTAAGAAAGATATTAAGGGATATTCTTCGATAAATAGAAAATATATGGAAAGCATTAAATAGGGTCTACCTTGAAATAAATGGCCATATCTTCATCTAAAATTGCCCAGTTTCAATTATAAAGGTGTTTTTAGAATTCGCTTAATCTTTGCAACAAAACTGCATTAAAATAATTTGACTTCCGACTCATCTAAGAAAGATATTAAGGGATATTCTTCGATAAATAGAAAATATATGGAAAGCATTAAATAGGGTCTACCTTGAAATAAATGGCCATATCTTCGTCAAAAATCGCCAAATTTCAATTATAAAGGTGTTTTTAGAATTCGCTTAATCTTCGAAATAAAACTGCATTAAAATAATTTGACTTCCGACTCAACTTAGAAAGATATTAAGGGATATTCTTCGATAAATAGAAAATATATGGAAAGCATTAAATAGGGTCAAGCCCATTTCAATTATAAAGGTGTTTTTAGAATTCACTCGATCTTTGGAAGAAAACTGCATTAAAATAATTTGACTTCCGACTCATCTAAGAAAGATATTAAGGGATATTCGATAAATAGAAAATATATGGAAAGCATTAAATAGGGTCTACCTTGAAATAAATGGCCATATCTTCGTCAAAAATTGCCCCACTTCAATTATAAAGGTGTTTTTAGATTTCGCTTAATCTTTGGAACAAAACTGCATTAAAATAATTTGACTTCCGACTCATCTAAGAAAGATATTAAGGGATATTCTTCGATAAATAGAAAATATATGGAAAGCATTAAATAGGGTCTACCTTGAAATAAATGGCCATATCTTCGTCAAAAATTGCCCCATTTCAATTATAAAGGTGTTTTTAGAATTCACTCGATCTTTGGAACAAAACTGCATTAAAATAATTTGACTTCCGACTCATCTAAGAAAGATATTAAGGGATATTCGATAAATAGAAAATATATGGAAAGCATTAAATAGGGTCTACCTTGAAATAAATCGCCATATCTTCGTCAAAAATTGCCCCACTTCAATTATAAAGGTGTTTTTAGAATTCACTCAATCTTTGGAACAAAACTGCATTAAAATAATTTGACTTCCGACTCATCTAAAAAAGATATTAAGGGATATTCTTCGATAAATAGAAAATATATGGAAAGCATTAAATAGGGTTTACCTTGAAATAAATAGCCATATCTTCGTCAGAAGTTGCGCCATTTCAAATATAAAGGTGTGTTTAGAATTCACTTGATCTTTCGGAACAAACTGCATTAGAATAATTTGACTTCCGACTCATCTAAGAAAGATATTAAGGGATATTCGATAAATAGAAAATATATGGAAAGCATTTAATAGGGTCTACCTTGAAATAAATGGCCATATCTTCGTCAGAAATTGCCCCATTTCAATTATAAAGGTGTTTTTAGAATTCACTTGATCTTTGGAACAAAACTGCATTAAAATAATTTCACTTTCGACTCATCTAAAAAGGATATTAAGGGATATTCTTCGATAAATTGAAAATATATGGAAAGCATTAAATAGTGTCTACCTTGAAATAAATCGCCATATCTTCGTCAAAAATTGCCCCACTTCAATTATAAAGGTGTTTTTAGAATTCACTTGATCTTTGGAAACAAACTGCATTAAAATAATTTGACTTCTGACTCATCTAAGAAAGATATTAAGAGATATTCTTCGATAAATAGAAAATATATGGAAAGCATTAAATAGGGTCAACCTTGAAATAAATGGCCATATCTTCGTCAAAAATTGCCCCATTTCAATTATAAAGGAGTTTTTAGAATTCACTTGATCTTTGGAAACAAACTGCATTAAAATAATTTGACTTCCGACTCATCTAAGAAAGATATTAAGGGATATTCTTCGATAAATAGAAAATATATGGAAAGCATTAAATAGGGTCTACCTTGAAATAAATGGCCATATCTTCATCTAAAATTGCCCAATTTCAATTATAAAGGTGTTTTTAGAATTCACTTGACCTTTGAAACAAAACTGCATTAAAATAATTTGACTTCCGACTCATCTAAGAAAGATATTAAGGGATATTCGATAAATAGAAAATATTTGGAAAGCATTAAATAGGGTCTACCTTGAAATAAATGGCCATATCTTCGTCAAAAATTGCCCCATTTCAATTATAAAGGTGTTTTTAGAATTCACTCGATCTTTGGAAGAAAACTGCATTAAAATAATTTGACTTCCGACTCATCTAAGAAAGATATTAAGGGATATCTTCGATAAATAGAAAATATATGGAAAGCATTAAATAGGGTCTACCTTGAAATAAATGGCTATATCTTCGTCAAAAATTGCCCCACTTCAATTGTAAAGGT